>NC_046159.1:83730993-83938112 GCF_011064425.1 Rattus rattus | reverse complement strand
CTAGAAGTTACGTATTGCTAAGTCCTAAACCTAGTAAAAACCTCAACAAAGTGGTTGCATATAAAATTAACTTAACAAATAAGTAGCCTTTCTCATTCAAAGGTAAACATGCTGAGAAAGAAATTAGGAAATGGATACCCTTCACAATAGTCACAAATAATATAAAATACCTTGGTGTGATCTCTAACCAAGCAAGTGAAAGAACTATATGACAAGAGTTAAAGACTCTGAAGAAAGAAATTGAAGATCTCAGAAGATGGAAAGACCTTCCATGCTCACAGACTGCCAGGATTAAACAGTAAAAAATGACCATCCTGACAAAACGATCTCATGATTCAATGTAGTCCCCATCAAAAATTCCAACTCAGTTCGTCCAGAGGTTAGAAAGAGCAATTTTGCAAACACACATTAATAAAAAAATTATAGTGAAACTATCCTCAGCAATACCAAAAGAACTTTGTGGAATCACCATCCCCTGACCTCAAGCTGTATTACAGAGCAATAGTGATAAATATTATTTGTATTGGTCCTGAGTGAGCTATACAATCAAGAAGAAAGACATACATGGCATCACTGCACGGATAAGTGGCTACATAGCCCAAATGCTTGAATTACCTAGTTTTAGAACAAATGAAACTCAAGACGGATGATCAAAATGTGAAGGCTTCACCCTTCTTTTTAAAAGGAACAAGAATACCTTAGGAAAGAGAGAGGCAAGATTAAAACAGAGACTGAAGGAACACCCATTCAGAGCCTTGTGTAACCCCCCACATGTGGCCCATAAGGCAGATTAGACAGACAAGATGGATGAAGCAAAAATTGCAAAGGCCGACAGAGCGGATGTAGATCGATCCCAGAGACATAGCCAGAATACAGCAAATACAGAGGCAATGCCAGTAAAACACTGAATCCGAGAACTTGGGACCCCCGTTGAAGGAATCAGAGAATAAAACTGAAGAGCTTAGAAGGGCTTAGACCCCATATGTACAACAATGCCAAAACCAGAGCTCTAGGGATAAGCCACTACTAAAGACCATACATGGACTGACCCTGGACTCTGACCCTCATAGGTAACAATGAATATCTAGTAAGAGCACAGTGGAAGGGAAGCCCTGGTCCCTAAGACTGGAAACCCCAGTGAACTAGACTGTTGGGGGGGGTAACGGGGGAGGGGTGGAGGGGAACACCCATAAGGGAAGGGGGAGGGAAGGGATGTTTGCCCTGAAACCGGGAGAAAGGGAATAACGCATCGAAATGTACATAAAATACTCAAGTTAAAAAAAAAAAGAGAGAAATATACAAGTAATAATAATTCAAAATACAGAAATAAAAGCCATTTGGAGAAAAAAAATTGTTGTATTGGTACAGAGACAGACAGATAGTTCAGTGGAATTCAACTGAAGACCCAGAATGAACCCACACACCTATGGTCACTTGATCTTTGACCAAGAAGCTAAAACCATCCAATGGAAAACAGACAGCATTTTCAGCAAATGGCACTGTTTCAACTGGAGGTCATCATGTAGAATGCAAATTGATCCATTCTTATCTCCTTGAATGAAAGTGGATAAAGGCTCTACATAAAAAACTGAAGCTAGGGGAGAAGAATAATTAGTTGGTGAGTCTCAAACACATGAGCATAGGTAGAAATTTCCTGAACAGAGCACCAATGACTTATGCTCAAGATCAAGGATCGACAAAGGGAGTTGATAAAAATTAAAAATTTTATAAGTCAAGAACACTGACTAAGAAAATGGCAAATAATAGATTAGGAAAAGATCTTTACCAGTCCTTCACATCTGACTGGTAGAGTGCTAATATCTAACATATACAAAGAGCTCAATAAAGATTTAAATTCCAGAGTAAATTAAAAAATATCATTAAAATAGGAATTTTAGAGCTCAACCAATAATTATCAACTGAGGAATGCCAAATGGCTGAGAAGTACCTAAAAAAAGTTTAACATTTTATAGTGATCAGGGATATGTAAATCTAAGCATCCCTAAGATTCTACCTTACACCAGTCAGAATGGCTAAGATCAAAAATTCAGGTGACAACAGATGCTGGACAGGATGTGGAGAAAGAAGAACCCTCCTCCTTTGTTGATGGGATTGCAAGCTGGTACAACCACTATGGAAATCAGTCTAGTAGTTACTGGGAACACTGGATATAGTACTACCTGAAGACCCAGCTATAACACTCTTGGGCATATACCCAAAAGATGCTACAACGTATAACAAGGACACAAGCTCCACTATGTTCATAGCCAGCTTATTTATAATAGTTAGAAGCTGAAAAGAACCTAGATGTCCTTCAACAGAGGAATGGATACAGAAACTGTGGTACATTTATTCAATGGATTACTACTCAGCTATTTAAAATAATGATCTCATGAAATTCTTAGGCAAATGGATGGAACTAGAAAATATCCTGAGTGAGGTAACCTAGTCACAAAAGAACACACATGGTATGCACTCACTGATAAGTGCATATTAACCAAAAACTCAGAACACCCAAGGTATGATTGCAGACTACATGAAACTCAAGAAGAAGGAAAACCAAAGTGTGGATGCTTATGTCATTCTTACAAGGGGGGACAAAACAATCACAGGAGGAACTACGAAGACAAAATGTGGAGCAGAGACTGAAGGAAAGGAAATAAAGTGACTGCCCAACCTGGGGATCTATGACATATACAGTCACCAAACCCAGACTCTATAGAGGATGCCAAGAATTACATGCTGACAGCAACCTGATAGAGTTGTCTTCTGAGAGGCTGTGCCAGAGCCTGACAAATACAGAAGTGGATATTTGCACCCAACCATTGGACTGAAAATGGGGTTCCCAATGAAGGAGTTAGAGAAAGGACTGAAGAAACTGAGCAGGTTTGAAACCCCATAGGAAGAACAACAATATTAACCAACCAGATACCCCATAGCTCCCAGGGACTAAATCACCAAAAAATAGTACACATGGAGTGACCAATGACTTCAGTCGTGTATGTAGCAAGAATGGCCTTGTAGTACATCAATGAGAGGAGAGGCCCTTAGTCCTGTGAAGCCTTGATGCCCCAGTATAGAAGGCCAGGGTAGGGACGAGGGAGAGAGTGGTTGGGTGGGGAGCACCCTCATAGAAGCAGGGGGAATGTGGATGAGGTAGGTGGTTTCTGGAGGGGAAACCAGGAAAGGAAATAACATTTATAATGTAAATAAAGAAAATCTCCAATATATAAAAAGAATCATTACATGTTGGAATAGCCTTTATCCTAGAGATTTTCTCATTGGCATTACCAACATGTGGTTTATTCACAATGTACTTCGTTTGATTTTAATTCTGTTGAAAGACTATTGAGACGTATAGTACAAAGGAGAAAGTATTTATTTATTTTATACCATTGAGTGTTATTGGATTTATCACAGTCCTTCATTTTAAAAAAATTACAAAACCATAGTAAGAAAAACATGACAGTGCTTGCACCAGACTTGAAATATGGAACAATATAATGTAATTGAGGATAGAGATATAAGTTCATTAAGCTTCAGGTATCCAACTGTGTCAAAGATGCCAATGCACCATGAAAAATAGTTGGCTTCTTCATCAAGTAGTGCAGGAAAATTCTGTGTCCATATGAAAGATAATTAATATGTAGCTTTAACTCTAACCCTAAACAAAAGTTAATTCCAAGGGTCTTAAAGACATTAATCTAAAACCTGACTATCTGAAAATAATGAAAGAAAGTGGGGGGGTATACTTCAACATATAGATATAGGTAAACACTTTCTAAATTAGAAAGCAGTTGCTTAGGTAATCAGCTCAGCAGTTGACAACTGGGACCTGATGAGTTAAACAGCTTCTGTACAGCAGAGAAACATTTAATAAAGCAAAAAGACAATCCACTGGATGGGAGAAAGATCTTGTCCATATCCCCACTACTGAGCATTTCAGAGAAGGTCATCTGCATTGACTCCTGGGAGCCTCCTTCAACCTGAGTCTCTAGAACGTCTTAGAGAATCTCCCCAACACATCCTGCAGCAGTTGCACATTTCCATTCATTCTTCTGGCCCTCTGGGATGTTCTCCTGTCTCTTCCCATGCCTGATCCTGCTCTCCTATTCCTTTTACCCTTCCCTCTCTGACTCAGATCCCTTCCTCCTTTTGCCTCACATGACTATTTTCTTCCCCCTTCTAAGTGGGATCCAAGTGCCACTTGGCACTTTCTTCTTGTTTAACTTAGAGTCTGTGGAGTTCAGCTTGGTTATCTGAATTTTATGGTTAATATTTTCTTATAACTAAGTACATACCATTCCTGTTCTTTTGGTTCTGGGTTACCTCACTCACGATATTTTCTTGTTATACTCATTTGCTTGCAAAATTCATGATGTCCTTGTTTTTAATGCCTGTATAGTACTCACCTGTGTAAATGAACCATATTTTATTTGTCCGTTCTTAAGTTGAAGATTATCTGGGTTGCTTCCAGTTTCTGGTTATTATGAATTTTTTGAACATAGTTTATACACGTGTCCTTGGGACATGGGAGAACATCTTCTGAGTATTTGCCCAGGAGCAGTATAGCTGGGTCTTCAGGTAGAACTATGTCCAGGTTTTTCATCCTGTCGAAAGAAATGAAGAGGGAAAGATGGAGCAGAGAATAAAGGAACAGGTAAGCAGAGACCAGCCCATTTTGAGACCCATTCCATGGGCAGGCACCAATCCCTCACACTATTACTGATGCTAAATTGTGTTTGCAGAGAGGACTATAACATATCAACCCTCTGAAAGTGTCTTCCCAGCAGTTTACTGAGTCAGAGGTAAATATCCACAGAAAATTATTCTTCTGTTGTTGTGGAACCTTGTGTAAGAGTTAACGGAAAGATTGAAGACTCTTAAAGAGATGGGAACTCCACATAAAGACCAACAGTGTCCTCTATTAACCGTGGCCTCTAGGAGCTCCCAGAGAATGATCCACCCACCAATCATAGAGCATACACAGGCTAGTTTCAGGCCCCCAGCACATATGAAGCAGAGGACTACCATGCCTTCTCTTAGTGGGAGAGGATATGTCTAATATTGCAGGCTTGATGCACCAGGGTAGGAACATACAGAGAGGATGCCCACTCAGAGGGGAAGTGTGGGGGAACTGGGAGGCAGCATTTGGGATAAAAAAATAAACAAATAAATAAAACTTAAAAGAAAAAGAAATATAATCTAAACAAGAAGTCAAGCAATCCAGTTAATAAATGGTCTAATGAAATACACAAAGAACTCATATAAATACACAAATAACTCAATTTGAAATTAGGATCTGAAGAAGGTTTCTTTCCAGCGATACAAATTTGCCAACAAATATGTGAAAACAAGCAAACTGTTACTAATTATTATGGAAAGGCAACCCAAGAAAATATGTCATATCACCTCCCATATATTGAAATGACTTTTATCAAAATCTCATAAGATAGCAAAGGTCAGAATGTGTAACAAAATGAATAGCTGTTCAGTTTTGGTGAAAGGGTAGATTGGTGCAGGGACTGTGTGAAATACTCTTGTGGATACTCACCAAGATTCCAAGTAGAATCACAAAATGCAAACCATGATCCTGGCTTTGTGAATTTAATACAGGACATTAAACTGATGTCCCAAAGATTTATTGCATTCTGTATTTATTTTGGCACTATCTATAAGAGCCAAGATACAAAAAAATTGTCAATTATCGTATTTTGCATGGCAAAATAGAATATATAAGAATGTGTGTGTGTGTGCTCATTTACCATATAAATTGTTACATATAATTATCATTGTCTTTGGTAGAAATATAGGCAAATCTTGATATTATCTGAAATAAATACTCTAGATACAGAAAAACAAATACCATATAGTTGACTTTTAAGGTTAAACATGTATGCCAAGGAATAGAATGATAGAATGGCAATTACCAAAGATTAAGGCAGGAGAGAAAAAGGAAAGAAAAAATGTTGATAAATGTTTAAACTGTTACCTACAATGCAATTAACTATGGGAGTTCAGCACATGTACTATTGTTGAGATAAATATTAAAACTTTGAATATTGTTAAGAATACTAGTAATGCGATTTTACCACACAAAGAACTAACAGTAGGAGAAGGCAAGGATATTGTCAATATACATCATTTCATATACAAATTATGCAAAACAGAACATAAATGCTGGAGCTAACTGGCATCATGAACCAAATGGATATAACAGATATTTACACATGATTTTATCTACTACCAAAGAATATATCTTCTCAGTCACTGCATACATATACAAAGTAAGTCTCAACAGAAACACAAAAATTGAAATCCCAATCGGAATCCTATCTGAACATCACAGGCTAAAGCTACACACCAATATCAGAGCTTTAAAACTCATTGAAATGAAACAACTCATTACAGAATGAAAACTGAGTTAAGGCAGAAATTATTACAGAAATTAAAGACTTTCTAGAATTGAATGAAAATAAAAGCACATCATACCTAAATCAAGGAGACACAATGTTAAGGGTTCATAGCAGCTTTATTTATAATAGTCAAATATTGGAAACAATGTAGATATCTCTCAACTGAGGAATGGATAAAGAAAATGTGACCCATAACTCCCTGTACCCAAATCCCGTAGTGGAGATGAACTCCCAGAAGCGTGGACAATCCTGAGACGTCAGGAGAGACTGCCACTTCTTCCCACTTCTACTCACATTCCGGGCCCAAGGAGAAACTGCACGGTGCCTCTGGATACAGGAATATGGGAGCAGTCAGCTGCAGGAACCTGCTGGTTTTTGCGAGCACCCAGAACTGAACTGAACTACCCTCAGCCCCTGAACCGAAATACCAATGAGGGAGAGAGTTGACCTTCAGAAGTGCAGACACACAGAGAACTCAGAGTGACATAAACACTTTTGCCCACATTCCTACCCAAGAGGAAATTGCCTAGTGCCATCTGTGCCCTCTGGGCACAAAGACCTGGGAACAGTCAGGAGCAGGACCCTTCTGGTTTCTGCCTGTGCTGAGAGCTGAAAGTCAGTTGCCAGGAGCACCTACACAACTGAGAGCAGAGGTAAGACCAACTCTTCTGCTTCAAGTGACCTGCCTGGTGGCCTCAAGACACACAAAGGCAGAAGTCCTCTGGGACAGGACACTTCTCGTTTCTGGCTGTGCCCAGAACTAAACTGAACCAATCCTACAGCTCGCTGCACCCAAATCCCATGGGGGAGAAAGTTGAACTTCCTGAAATGTGGACAATGCAGTGACCGCAGGAGAGACAGCCACTTCTTCCCACTTCTGCTCATATTCCTGGCCCAAGAAGAAACTGCATGGTGCCTCTGGATACAGGAATATAGGATCAGTCAGCCACAGGAACCTGCCAGTTTCTGTAAGAACCCAGAAGTGAACTGAATTGGTCCCTCTGCTCCTTGCACCCAAATCCCTTGGAAAAGAGAGCTAAACCAGAAATGCGGACAATCTAGGGAATTCAACTCAGAGGAAACAGGTATTTTCTGCCCACATTCCTGACCCAAGAGGAAATCGCAAAGTGCCATCTGGGACCTCTGGAAACAGGGAACTAGGAGCAGTCAGGGGCAGGACGCTTTGGATTTCTGCCTATGCCAAGAGCTGAATGCCAGTTGCTACGAGTGCTTACATACCTGAGAGCAGAGGTAAAACCTACTCTTCTTCACCAAGCAAACCACGTGGAACCTTCAGGTTACACAAACCCAGGAGCAGTTCTCTGTTCCCAGATTAAGCTGAAAGAAAAAAAGGTCTACAGGAGTGCTGACACACAGGCCTACAGGAGGGTCAAGCCACTGTCAGAGATACCAAAACAAGATAACAACAGAGACAACCTGATGGAGAAAGGGAAGCAAAGGAACCTAAGCAAAGGAAACCAAGAGTACTTGGCATCATCAGAGCACAGTTCTCCCACCAAAGCAAATACTGGATATCCAAACACACCAGAAATGCAAGATTTGGATTTAATATCACATTTTATGATGATGATGGAGGACTTCAAGAAGGACATAAATAACTCCCTTAAAGAAATAGAGGGCAACACAAGTAAACAAGTAGAAGCCCTTAAAGAGGAAACACAAAAATCCTTTAAATAATTACAGGAAAACACAACCAAACAGGTGAAGGAATTGAACAAAAAAACATCCAGGATTTAAAAATGCAAATAGAAACAATAAAGTAAGCACAAAGGGAGACAACCCTGGTGATAGAAAACCTAGGGAACAGATCAGGAGACATAGACACAAGCATCACCAACAGAATACAAGAGATAAAAGAGAGACTCTCAGGGGCAGAAGATACCATATAAGACATCAACAAAATGGTCAAAGATATTGTAAAATTCAAAAAGCTCCTAACTCAAAACGTTCAGAAAATCTGGGACACAGTGAGAAGATCAAACCTAAGGATAATAGTTATAGGAGAGAGAAGACTCACAACTTAATGGGTCAGTAAATATCTTCAACAAAATTGTAGAAGAAAACTTCCCTAACCTAAAGAAAGACATGTGCACAAGCAGAACTCCAAATAGATTGGACCAGAAAAGAAATTCCTCCTGTTACATAATAGTCAAGACACAGAACAAAGAAAATATTAAAAGCAGTTTTGGAAAAGGGTCAAGTAACATGTAAATGCAGACCTATAAGTATTGTACCAGACTTCTCACCAGAGATTATAAAAGCCAGAAGATCTTGGTCATATGTCATACAGACCCTAAAAGAACAAAAATGCCAACCCAGATTACTATATTCAGCAAAACTCTCAATTAGCATTGATTGAGAAATGAGGATATTACATGAAAAAAACAAATTTATACATTATCTTTCTACAAGCACAGTGCTGCAAAGAATAACAGATGGAAAACTCCAACACAGGAGAGAGACTACACCCTAGAAAACGCAAGAAAGTAATCTCCTTGCAATGAAACCAGAAGAAGAGAGACACAGAAACATAAATATTAGGAAGCAATAATGATTATTCATTAATATATCTTAACATCAATGGACTCAATTCCCCAATAAAAAGACATAGACTAACAGACTGGATACAAAAAGAGTAGCCAGCTTCTTGATGCATACAGGAAACACACCTCAGAGACAAAGACAGACACTACCTCAGAGTAAAAGGCTGAAAAACAGCTTTTGAAGCAAATTTTCCAATGTGGCAAGCTGAAGTAACCATTCTAATATTGAATAAAATTGACTTTCAACAAAAATTTATCAAAAAAGATAAGGAAGAATACTTCATATTCATCAAAGGAAAAATTCACCAAGATGAACTCTTAATCCTAGATATCTATGCTCCAAAAAACAAGGGCAACTACATTCATAAAAGAAACTTAACTAAAGCTCAAAGCACACATTGCAACTCACATGAAAGTAGTAGGAAATTTCAACACCTCACACTCATCAATGGACAGATCGTGGAAATAGAAATTAAACAGAGACATAGAGAAACTAACAGAAGTTATGAATCAAATGGACTTAACAGATATTTATAGAAGATTTCTCTTCTATAAAGAGGTATAAAGAGGTATAAAGAATACACCCTCTTTTCAGCACCTCTCAATACCTTCTCCATAACTGATCATAAAAATTGGTGACAAAGCAGGCCTCAACAATATAAGAAGATAGAAACAACACCATGCATCCTATCACATCATCATGGACTGAGGCTTGTCTTCAATAACACCAAAAATGACAGAAAGCTCCATTCAATGATAATTTGAACAAGGAAGAAATTAAGAAAGCAATTAAACACTTTTTAGAATTTAACAAAAATGAAGGTACAACTTACCCAAACTTATGGAACACAATGGAAGCAGTAAGAGGAAAACTCATAGCATGGTCTCCAAAAAGAAACAGGAGAGAGCATATATCAGCAGCTTAACACCATATATAAAAGATCTAAAAGAAAAAGAAGCAAATACATCCATGAGGTACAGAAGACAACATATAATCAAACTCAGCACTGAAATCAACCAAGTAGAAACAAAAAACACTCTACAAAGAATCAACAAAACCAGGAGCTGGTTCTTTGAGAAAATCAATGAGATAGATTAAATCCTTAGTCAGACTAACTAGAGGGGACAGAGAGTGTGTCTGAATTAACAAACTCAGAAATGAAAAGGGAGACATAACAAAAGAAAATGAGGAAATTAAAAAAAATTATCAGATCCTACTACAAAAGGCTATATTCTACAAAACGAGAAAATCTGGAGGGAGTGGACAATTTATAGACAAATATGAGGTACCAGAGTTAAAGCAGGATCAGATGAGTCATATAAACAATTCCATAACTCCAAAAGAAATAGAAGCAGTTATTAAAAATCTCCCAACCAAAAGGAGCCCAGGACCAGATGGGTTTAGTGCAGAATTCTGTCAGACCTTCATAGAAGACCTTATACTAATACTGTCCAAACTATTCCACAAATACAAAACAAAGAGAGCACTAACCATTTCCTTCTATGAAGGCACAATTATACTTATACATAAAATACATAAAGACCCAACAAAAAATAGAATTTCAGACTAATTTCCCCTATAAATTTTGATGCAAAAATACTCAATATACCTCTCACAAACCAAATCCAAGAACAGACCAAATGATCATTAACCATGATCAAGTAGGCTTCATTCCAGGGATGCAGTGATCCTTCAATATGCAGAAACCCATCAATGTAATCAACTGTATTAAGAAACTCATAGAAAAAAAAACCAAAACGCATGATCATTTCAATAGATGCTGAGAAAACATTTGACAAAATTCAACACCCCTTCATGATAAAAGTCCTAGAAAGATCAGGAATTCAAGGTCCATATCTAAACATAGTAAAAATCCATATACAGCGAACTAGTACCTAACATTAAACTAAATTGAGAGAATCTTGAAGCAATCCCACTAAAATCAGGGACTAGAAAAGGCTGTCTGCTCTCTCTTTACATATTCAAAATCATATTCAAAATCTTAGCCAGAGCAATCAGACAATAGGAGATCAAAGGGATATAGAGTGGGAAAGAAGAAGTCAAAATATCACTATTTGCAGAAGATATGATAGTATATTTAAGTGTCCCCAAAAGTTCCACCAGAGGACTACTAAGCCTGAAAAACAACTTCAGCAAAGTGGCTGGGTATAAAATTAACTCATACAAATCAGTAGCCTTCCTTGACTTAAAGGATAAACAGGATGAGAAAGATTATGGAAATGGCACCCTTGACAATAGTCCCAAATAACATAAAATACCTTGAGTGACTTTAACCAAGCAACTGAAAGATCTTATATGACAAAAACTTCAAGTCTCTGAAGAAAGAAATTGAAGAAGATCTCAGAAGATGGAAAGACCTCCCATGCTATTGGATTGGCAGGATTAATAGTAAAAATGGCCATTTAGCCAGAAGCAATCTACAGATTCAATGCTATCCCCATCAAAATTCCTACTCAGTTGTTCATAAAGTTAGAAAGAACAATTTGCAAACTCATTTGGGATAACAAAAAACCCAGGATAGCAAAAACTATACTCAACAATAAAATAACTTCTGGGGGATGGATCACCATCCCTGACCTCAAGCAGTATTACAGAGCAATAGTGAAAAAAAAAACTGTATGATATTAGATCAGAGAGAGGCAGACAGATGAGTGGAATAGAATTGAAGACCCAGAAATGAACCCACACACCTATGGTCACTTCATCTTTGACAAAGAAATTAAAGCCATCCAGTGGAAAACAGATAGCATTTCCAACAAATAGTGCTGGTTCAACTGGAGGTCAACATGTAGAAGAATGCAAATCGATCTATTCTTATCACCTTTACAAATCTTAAGTCCAAGTGGATCAAGGACCTCCACATCAAACCATATACACTCATACTAATAGAAGAAAATGAGGAGAAGCCTCAAACACAGGGGAACTGGAGAAAATTTCCTGAAGAAAACAACAATGTCTTATGTTCTAAGATCAAGAATCAACAAACAATACCTCATAAAACTGCAACCGTTCTGTAAGGCAAAGGACACTGTCATTAGGACAATATGGCAATCAACAGATTGGGAAAAGGTCTTTAACAATCCTCCATTTGACAGAGAGTCAATATCCAAAATATACAAAGAACTCAAGAAGTTAGACTCCAGAGACCAAATAACCCTATTAAAAATGGGGTACAGAGCAAAAGAAAGAATTCTCAGCTGAGGAATATCAAATAGCTGAGAAGCACCTAAAGAAATGTTAAGCATCCTAAGTCATCAGGGAAATGCAAATCAAAACAACCCTGAGATTCAACCACATACCAGTCAGAATGACTAAGATAAAAAAACTCAGGTGACAGCAGATGCTGGTGAGGATGTGGAGAAAGAGAAACACTCCTCCATTGTTGGTAAACTGGTACAACCACTAGGGAAATCACTCTGGATGTTCCTCAGAAAATTGGACATTCTTCTATATGAGGACCCAGCTACATCTCTCCTGGGCATATAGATGGTCCAACACACAACAAATTCACATGCTCCACTATGTTCATAGCAGCCTTTAGCAGCCTTATTTACTATAGCCAGTAGCTGGAAAGAACCCAAATGCCCTTCAGCAGGAGAATGGATACAGAAAATATAGTACATCTACACAAAGGAGTACTACTCAGCTATCAAAAACAATGACTTCATGTATTTCATAAGCAAATGGATTGATCTAGAAAATATCTTGAGTGAAGTAACCCAATGACAGAAAAATACATATGGTACGCACTCACTGATAAGTGGATATTAGCCCAAAAGCTTGAATTACCCCAGATTCAATCCATAGACCACATGAAGCTCCAGAATAAGGATGACCAAAGTGTGGATGCTTCACTCCTTCTTAAAAGGGGCAACTAAAGTATTCAAAAGAGGGGATATGGAGGCTAGGTTTGGAGCAGAAACTGAAGGAATGGCTATTCAGAGCCTGCCCCACATGGGTATCCACTTAATATATATACAGCCACTAAAAGTAAATAATATTGATGAAGCTAAAAAGTGCATGCTGAAAGGAGGCTGATATAGCTGTCTCCTGAGAGGCACAGCCAAAGCATGTCAAATACAGATGAGAATGCTGGCAGCAAACCATTGAATGGAGAATGGGACGCCCGTTGGAAGAATTAGAGAAAGGATTGAAAGTACTCAAGGGATTTGCAACCCCATAAGAACAACAATGCCAACCATCCAGAGCTGCCATGGACTAAAACACTACCCAAAGACTATACATGGGCTGACCCATGGCTCCAGTTGCATATGTAGTAGAGGATGGCCTTGTTGGGCACCATTTGAAGGAGAAACCCTTGTTCCTGCCAAGGCTGGACTCCCCAGTGTAGGGGAATGTCAGAGGTGGCTAAGAAGGGTATAGATGGGGAGAGGAATCCTCTTATCAAAGAAGGGAAGGGAGTTTGGATCGGGAGCTTATTTCCGGTTAACCGGGAAAGGGAATAGCATTTGAAATGTAAATAAAAAATATCCAACCAAAGTGGGGAATAAAAAGTCAGTTGGCATGAAAAAAGTAAAATATCTGCACATTTACAACATCCAAGAACACATTTAAAAAGATTATCCACCATGATCAAGTAGACTTCATCTCAGGGGTCCAAGGGAGTTCAACATAGATAAACTAATAATATAATTCACCATATAAACAGGCTGAAAGACAAAAACCAAATGATCACCTTATCAGATGCGGAAAATGCCTTTGTCAAAATACAAAACATCTGTATAAAAAAAGTTCTGAAAAGAATAGGGAAACAGAGAAAATACCTAAACATAATAAAGGCAGTTTATAGCAAACCCATTTCCAACATTAAGTTAAATAGAATGAAACTTACAGCAAGTCAACATCAGAAAGAATACAAGAATATCTATTCTTGTCATACCCATTTAATAGAGCACTTTTTAAGTCATAATGGATCAATAAGACAACTGAAGGAGATCACGAAGATAACAAATAAGAAAGGCGTGAAAGTGAAAGTGTTTACATTTTCAAATGAATGACTATTCCTGATTTTCACCTTGGCTATTAAGTAAAACTCAAATAACTGCACATACCTGTGCATGAAATTTTCAAATTAAATAATTTGAATATGAAAACCCACTTCTAATCTGGGTCTTTTTTTCCTTTTTATCTCATCTGTATTTACCTTTTAAAGCAGAATGCGATTGAACACTATTGTATCCATTCACAAGCCTTGCTGAGTTACAAAACCTAGGGAAACTTGTGATTTTGTTCTTGGTACTTTGTAAACAAGCCACCTGAGGAATTCCTTTGTCAAGTTGTTTTAACTTGTGTATACTTCTAAGACTAGTACATGCAGAATTAACTACAGGGAATGAAAAAAATTTTAAGATGAAGCTTAAACCATCTTAATTTGCTCTACTAAAGATTCAGCTCAACAGCTAAACACTTCAGACCACAAAGTTAACATGACAGTAGGTTACATTACATCTTAAACATTCTGTCAACCTCTTGAGTCAAGCCTACAGTATCACAGCATCACATGTATAAATTTTATCTTACCCTTAGGTTTCATGTCACACAGATGTTTTAAAAATTAACAAAAATAAACAAATATCATGGAAAATATATTATTATAGGAATAAAGGTAAGCATCAAACACATAGCTCTGGTGAAGCTTAGTCTACTTCTTCCATGCATGATATGTTATCATCTCCTTTCAGCGGTGGCATTTCTGCAATTACAGGAGCTCTGGTATCATCACCAGTAGGATCATCCTCATCAATACCTGGACCAAGCTTGATCATCCTATAGATCCTGTAAGCCTGGGTCTGGAGATCTTCCACACTGAAGCCAGAAGACAGGAGTGCAGTTTCATACAGCAAGATGATCAGATCCTTCATGGACCTGTCATTCTTGTCAGCCTCTGCCTTTTGCCTTAAGGTTTCAATAATGAAGTGATCAGAGTTTATCTCCAGGTGTTTCTTTGCTACCATGTTGTTGACTTGTCCCTGAGGGCATGAGTTTTCATGATTCTTCCCATACTTGCTGTTCACCCAAATGTGATTGTGTCAATACAGCATAGGGATGTCACCATCAATTCAACTCAACCACCTTTTGAACCGTTTTCTTCAAAATGACTTTCATAATTTTGCAGAGGTTCTCCGATTTTGTCTTTTTCTCTTTCCATTTCTTCTTTTCCTCTTCATCTTCTGGAAGTTCCAGTCTTTCTTTGGAAACTGATTCCAAGATCTTGCCCTCAAATTCCTTCAGGTGTTGCACACAATACTCATCAATAGGTTCAATCATATAGATTACTTCTAATCTGTGGTTTTAGAGATGTTCCACAAAATCTGTATTAGCAACCTGGTCCATAGTCTGACCTGTGATAAAATAGATGTGTTTCCGGTTTTCCTTCATTCTGGTACAGTAGTCCTTGAAGGAAACTATCTCATCGCCAGAAGCAGATGTGTAGTATGTTAAAAAATAAGGGAAGAATGCCCACATATACGTGGAAATTGAACAATGCTCTACTCAATGATAACCTGGTCAAGGAAGAAATAAAGAAAGAAATTTAAAACTTTTTAGAATTTAATGAAAATAAAGGTACAACATACCCAAGCTTATGGGACACAATGAAAGCTGTGCTAAGAGGAAAACTCATAGCTCTGAGTGCCTGCAGAAAGAAACAGGAGAGAGGATACAACAGCAGCTTGACAGCACACCTAAAAGCTCTACAACAAAAAGAAGCAAATACACCCAGGAGGAGTAGAAGGCAGGAAATAATCAAACTCAGAGCTGAAATCAACCAAGTAGAAACAAAAAGGACCATAGAAAGAATCAACAGAACCAAAAGTTGGTTCTTTAGAGAAAATCAACAAGATAGATAAACCCTTAGCCAGACTAACGAGAGGACACAGAGAGTGTGTCCAAAAAACAAAATCAGAAATGAAAAGGAGACATAACTACAGATTCAGAGGAAATTCAAAAATCATCAGATCTTACTATAAAAGCCTATATTCAACAAAACTTGAAAATCTACAGGAAATGGACAATTTCCTAGACAGATACCAGTTACCAAAGTTAAATCAGGAACAGATAAACCATTTAAACAACCCCATAACTCCTAAGGAAATAGAAGCAGTCATTAAAGGTCTACCAACCAAAAAGAGCCCAGGTCCAGATGGGTTTAGTGTAGAATTCTATCAGACCTTCATAGAAGACCTCATACCAATATTATCCAAACTATTCCACAAAATTGAAACAGATGGAGCACTACTGAATTCCTTCTATGAAGCCACAATTACTCTTATACCTAAACCACACAAAGACCCAACAAAGAAAGAGAACTTCAGACTAATTTCCCTTATGAATATCGACGCAAAAATACTCAATAAAATTTTGGCAAACCGAATCCAAGAGCACATCAAAACAATCATCCACCATGATCAAGTAGGCTTCATCCCAGGCATGCAGGGATGGTTTAATATATGGAAAACCATCAACGTGATCCATTATATAAACAAACTGAAAGAACAAAACCACATGATCATTTCATTAGATGCTGAGAAAGCATTTGACAAAATTCAACACCCCTTCATGATAAAAGTCCTGGAAAGAATAGGAATCCAAGGCCCATACCTAAACATAGTAAAAGCCATATACAGCAAACCAGTGGCTAACATTAAACTAAATGGAGAGAAACTTGAAGCAATCCCACTAAAATCAGGGACTAGACAAGGCTGCCCACTCTCTCCCTACTTATTCAATATAGTTCTTGAAGTTCTAGCCAGAGCAATCAGACAACAAAAGGAGGTCAAGGGATACAGATCGGAAAAGAAGAAGTCAAAATATCACTATTTGCAGATGATATGATAGTATATTTAAGTGATCCCAAAAGTTCCACCAGAGAACTACTAAAGCTGATAAACAACTTCAGCAAAGTGGCTGGGTATAAAATTAACTCAAATAAATCAGTAGCCTTCCTCTACACAAAAGAGAAACAAGCCGAGAAAGAAATTAGGGAAACGACACCCTTCATAATAGACCCAAATAATATAAAATACCTCGGTGTGACTTTAACCAAGCAAGTAAAAGATCTGTACAATAAGAACTTCAAGACACTGAAGAAAGAAATTGAAGAAGACCTCAGAAGATGGAAAGATCTCCCATGCTCATGGATTGGCAGGATTAATATAGTAAAAATGGCCATTTTACCAAAAGCGATCTACAGATTCAATGCAATCCCCATCAAAATACCAATCCAATTCTTCAAAGAGTTAGACAGAACAATTTGCAAATTCATCTGGAATAACAAAAAACCCAGGATAGCTAAAACTATCATCAACAATAAAAGGACTTCAGGGGGAATCACTATCCCTGAACTCAAGCAGTATTACAGAGCAATAGTGATAAAAACTGCATGGTATTGGTACAGAGACAGACAGATAGACCAATGGAACAGAATTGAAGACCCAGAAATGAACCCACACACCTATGGTCACTTGATTTTTGACAAAGGAGCCAAATCCATCCAATGGAAAAAAGATAGCATTTTCAGCAAATGGTGCTGGTTCAACTGGAGGTCAACATGTAGAAGAATGCAGATCGATCCATGCTTATCACCCTGTACAAAGCTTAAGTCCAAGTGGATCAAGGACCTCCACATCAAACCAGACACACTCAAACTAATAGAAGAAAAACTAGGGAAGCATCTGGAACACATGGGCACTGGAAAAAATTTCCTGAACAAAACACCAATGGCTTATGCTCTAAGATCAAGAATCGACAAATGGGATCTCATAAAACTGCAAAGCTTCTGTAAGGCAAAGGACACTGTGGTTAGGACAAAACGGCAACCAACAGATTGGGAAAAGATCTTTACCAATCCTACAACAGATAGAGGCCTTATATCCAAAATATACAAAGAACTCAAAAAGTTAGGACCGAGGGAGACAAATAACCCTATTAAAAATGGGGTTCAGAGCTAAACAAAGAATTCACAGCTGAGGAATGCCGAATGGCTGAGAAACACCCAAAGAAATGTTCAACATCTTTAGTCATAAGAGAAATGCAAATCAAAACAACCCTGAGATTTCACCTCACACCAGTGAGAATGGCTAAGATCAAAAACTCAGGTGACAGCAAATGCTAGCGAGGATGCGGAGAAAGAGGAACACTCCTCCATTGTTGGTGGGGTTGCAGACTGGTACAACCATTCTGGAAATCAGTCTGGAGGTTCCTCAGAAAATTGGACATTGAACTGCCTGAGGATCCAGCTATACCTCTCTTGGGCATATACCCAAAAGATGCCCCAACATATAAAATAGACACGTGCTCCACTATGTTCATCGCAGCCTTATTTATAATAGCCAGAAGCTGGAAAGAACCCAGATGCCCTTCAACAGAGGAATGGATACAGAAAATGTGGTACATCTACACAATGGAATATTACTCAGCTATCCAAAACAACGAGTTTATGAAATTTGTAGGCAAATGGTTGGAACTGGAAAATATCATCCTGAGTGAGCTAACCCAATCACAGAAAGACATACATGGTATGCACTCATTGATAAGTGGCTATTAGCCCAAATGCTTGAATTACCCCTAGATGCCTAGAAGAAATGAAACTCAAGACGGATGATCAAAATGTGAATGCTTCACTCCTTCTTTAAAAGGGGAACAAGAATACCCTTGGCAGGGAAGAGAGAGGCAAAGATTAAAACAGAGACTGAAGGGACACCCATTCAGAGCCTGCCCCACATGTGGCCCATACATATACAGCCACCCATTTAGACAAGATGGATGAAGCAAAGAAGTGCAGACCGACAGGAGCCGGATGTAGATCGCTCCTGAGAGACACAGCCAGAATACAGCAAATACAGAGGCGAATGCCAGCAGCAAACCCCTGAACTGAGAATAGGACCCCCGTTGAAGGAATCAGAGAAAGAACTGGAAGAGCTTGAAGGGGCTCGAGACCCCATATGTACAACAATGCCAAGCAACCAGAGCTTCCAGGGACTAAGCCACTACCTGAAGACTATACATGGACTGACCCTGGACTCTGACCTCATAGGTAGCAATGAATATCCTAGTAAGAGCACCAGTGGAAGGGGAAGCCCTGGGTCCTGCTAAGACTGAACCCCTAGTGAACTAGACTGTTGGGGGGAGAGCGGCAATGGGGGGAGGATGGGGAGGGGAACACCCACAAAGAAGGGGAGAGGGGAGGGGGATGTTTGCCCGGAAACCGGGAAAGTGAATAACACTCGAAATGTATATAAGAAATATTCAAGTTAATAAAAAAAAAAAAGAAAACTCTGAAAGCTTCTTCCAATTTTGAGAATCTTTATGAATTCCAAGCTTTATATTTTTTGAAAACAGTTCATAAAATTTTTGTAGTTCTCTTTATCTTCTGCCAGTTCAGTAAATAGTTTTAAGCATTTCTTGATCAAATTTTTTCTGTTAACTTTCAGATTTTTGCTTTGTTGCAGCATTTCATGGGAAATATTTAGAGGAAGATTCTCAGAATCCACCACATCTCTAAGAAGTTCAAATACTCAGGGATTAACTCCTCACAGTTATCCATGATAAAAACATGTGACCCCTGGGTGGAGGAAACCCCTGGGGGAAGAGGGGCTAGCCAGAACCTTGCTGTTGAAAAGGAGGTTTTTGACTACAGCCTTTGTTAGGTGTGCAATGTATTCACTTCAGTGTACTCATGCTGGGGAAACGGATGTGCTTATTGGGAACATCAGTCTCTAGGTAGTCTCTAGAAGTGCACTAACAGTGTTGATGTGGTAGTGCACGCCTTTAGTTTTAGACTGAGGCATGTAGATCTCTGTGTTCTGTGTCAGCCAGTGCTACATATAGACTTTGTCTCAAAACAGTAAGAAAGGGTGCATAAGTTACTGGTAGGGTGGCTTAGCATGTAAAGGTGTTTGGTGAAGCTGGTGACCTAAGTTTGATTTGCAGGATCCAGGTGATAGGAGAAAAGTCATTCACAACTTGTCTTTTAGCCTCCACACAAGTGCAGTGGCACCGTGTGCACACATGTATACAGTAATGCATAAATGTAAAGCTGCACACCATGGTAAAAAATATGAGGGCTGACACCACTCTTTAGGATTGTTTTATTTCATAGGAATGGTCACAATGGGGAAATGGAGGTCATTCCCAAATTTTAGTGACTCTAATATGCCTGCAAGCAAAGTTTCCCCTCCAGTGAGGATCATCATTATGTGAATGAAGGTCAGTTGACAGGTTATCAGGTCCATGGGCTTAGATCTGTCACCTAGTATTACAGAAGTATAGAAAAAAAGGAGAAACATATTGGCTAGGACTCCAAGTCCAGCTTGGATATAAAGAACATTCTCTAATGAGGACATAAGTGGAGAGTATATTCACCTTAAGAGCATAGTAGAACTGTATTTCATATATCTGGAAAAAACAGTGTATGTGTGAAATATGTCATTTATTGGACAGTATGTATATATCATTCTGTTTTCTCTACAAAATCTTCATTAACTGGTTTATTCAACTTCTCCTATTACATACTGTACATTACAGCCTATATTTGTATATACCATCCATGTATTTCCTGGGTATAAAATATTTCATATAATAAAAGCCTTCACAGTCATACTGTACAGAATGAAAACTGTTTCTCATGCACCTTAGTATAATGCCTTAGAAATCTAATCATATTGGCTTTAGTTGTCTCATTGTATAGTTAACACCTAAAACAGTAGTGATGAGTACAGAATATTAATATTAATCACATCCTTGAAACTGAACAAAATATATGTTGGTTTGGAAAAAAATCACAAAAGCAATCCAATATGTCAGGCAATTCTGTCTCATATTCCATAATTTTACTATGCTCTATGTATGTTTTGACTCATAATTCTGATGAAATCATGGAAATAATTAATGATCATCTCAATATTTTAATCACCGAAAGGTATATATCAATCTTTTTTAAAGGTTTTTTTCTCCATGAAACTTTATATCCTCAGAATCTAGAATTGAAGACGCAGATACATCGGGGGAGACCAGTAGAGTACATTCCATACCCTATTAATTATGTAACTATTATAATTATAAATAGTCCTAGATAGATTCCAGTTACTTCCCATCACATTTAAACCTTTTGTGAATTCCAATTAAGGATTAAAGACTACTCACAAGGATCAAGACAAACACGATTTTTCTTTCCTTTTCGAGGGAGAGGGAGTAAATAATATGATTCCTTATGACTTTTTCTAGCCATCTATGTTGTTATTTCTCCCACCTTTAGCTAAGAACCATCCACTTTCCCATTTTCCTCTTTGATAAATTGTGTCCCAGTATTCCTCTTTACCTCATTCCCCATTTCTGTATGTACTTGTCTCCACTATATTAAGTAGCACCGTCTTTCCCATTTCCTTGATCAGATATTTTTATCTTCATATTCTGCTGTCTATTGCTCCCACACTCACCCCTATTCTTGCAATGGTCCAGTTTTGTTTTCCTTATTTCCATAGATTCTAAAGGTTACATAATCATGCCTGATGATGTAGAGCTAGATGCCTCCCAGAAGAGAGAACATGTGACATTAAGACAAACACTATTTCCCACACATTATGACAAACGTGTAGCTTAGAGATGACCATATGATGATTCTGTTTGGAAATTCCTGTTTGAATTCCTTCCTATACCATGGTCCCAAGTGTTATCATATATGACCAGGATCTAAAAAATTTTACAGTTTCCCTCAACAATCTTACCTTCTATGGTTATTTAAGTTACTTGGCAAGTATCAACTTAATTTTGAATTCATTTAAGTCACTACATTACAATCAGCTCTCTTAAAAAGAAATAGAAAATGTATGAACTGACTCAGAGTCTTGTGAGGAAAAGAGGGCCTAATTATATTTTCAGATTCACTTTTATATTGTACAGGTAGAGACATATGCATGCATGCATGTATAGAAATCATGCAAGAGTTAGTGGAAGATAATGTCCCCATGAAGATCACATGATAAATCACATATTTTATATTTACATGATTTTTGTCCTAAAATGCTTGATCTAGTAAAGGAACGGATTCATTTCAATTGTCAGAGCCAATCATGTAATTCTCTTGTCAACATACATTATAGCTGCACAATTATATTCTGTGCACAGAAAAGATTTGGGATTAAGGCTGCAGAGGTGGAATAATGGTTAAGAGCAGTTTGAATTCTTGCAAAAGACCAGGGTTAGATTCTCAGCAATGACACAACGGTTCATGACCATCTGTGACTCTAGTTTGAGGTAATCCATTGCCTTTGACATGGAATGTTGCTGCTACACATAAATGCAATCAAGCAAAAGATTCATATATTCAAAATAAAATAAATGATTCTTAAATAATTATATTAAAAGTTCACGAGTAATACTTAACTCCAGCCCTGCTCTCCACATTGAAAGAACAGCAGTCATATTCCATTTTTAAAATTGCAAATGAATAAATATATATGATATATAAAAATAATTTTGTATTACTTTTATGTGTACAATTTTATGTATAAAATGTATTAATATACCACATGTAATATGGGTAATATAAAAGATGATGATATAAATTAAAAATAGTAATATGAAATTTCATTTTCTTTTTGCAAAGATATGTTCTTCAAAGATTCTCTTTACATCCATTGCATTGCTTTATAAATGTCACATACAGAAAACAACACATTTTCTAATTGATGAAGTGGCATTTTTTTCTGGGTTTCACTGAGTCTGAGACTGGATCAGAAAAAAACCAGAGCTAATATGTCTACAGAGCTGTTAACATTTTCATCCACTGAGAAAATTTACTTGTTTAATTTGAAAAAAACAGTTGCAATTCTGGGTTTTTAAAATACTTTAAATTGTAATATTTAGTTGTAAGTTCTAAAACCCAAAGTGTGTCCATAAACATTCACAAGAGTGGAAAAACCATAACTAGTAAATTGATGCAATGAAAAATGACACAGTGTGCAGACAACTGTCTCAAGAGATGTGGATAAGAGATCAAGGTCTACTTTCTACTTAGGTCTACATTTTTAACCAAAGATCATTTTACCTCCTCATTCCCACAGTATTTGATTTTGGAACAGTCTTGTTTTATGAATTTATGGTGATCTTTACCTTCTGTTTTATGGAGATTTAGTAATCTAAAGGACATACAAACATAATAGATGACAAGTATCAATTTTATTTTAAGCTTCACCACAACTACTGAGTAATGACATAAAACCTGTGTGATGACTCAGGGAGAACCTGAAGTGAATATGTGACTTTCAGGTGAAAAGATACATGGTGTTGGCTGATGTACTGTCCACTGTCAGCAACAAGAATTAAGTCTTAAGAAATCTCAGGACATGAAAACCTTAGCCACCCAAGCTAGTCCCATGGAATCTTTTGAAATAGACAATGACAACAGGAATAACCACTGATTCCTTATTACAGTATTAGTTTATAGCTATTACCTGACACTCTTAAATAACTAAAATTGGTGAATATTTCCTTGGAAATTGAGTTCACTACAGGCATAACAGTAAGCTCATAACATTAGCTCACTGACTAGAACACTACAAGCTCACACTTAATAAGCCAGTTTCCCTGAGATGAACCAACGGAAGCAGAAGTGTCACTGCAGACTTTATAGAACCAGTCATACTCAGAACTTCATCACAAGTTGCATGGCAAAATTTTCAGAAAGATATAAAAATATTCACTGAAAGTGTGTGTGTGTGTGTGTGTGTTTGTGTGTGTGTGTGTGTGTGTGTGTGTGTGTTGAGGAATAATAGAAAGAGATAGCAACTGTATTTTATTATTACTGGAAGAAATCTTGGGAGATTTGACTTTAAATAATTTATACTGTTTGAGAATTGCAAATATTTTTCTCACTGCTAATTAAATGTTTACTCAAAATATAGCAGGAACAATGTTAAAACATTTATTTTAGAAAACTTAAAATATTAAAACTGAATTCATTTTCATTGAAATACTCAATTATCTACTGAAACTTATACAGTTCCCCTCTTTGTAAGGTTAACTTTACATGGATTTAATAAATAAGTGACATGAGATTTTGAAATGCACAGAAATTATTTGCTGTACTAGAAATCGTTGCAATAGCATAAAAACTCTCAAATTTTTAAAAGAAATGATTATATAAAGGTAAAAATGTCTTCTATTTCTTAGGCCTTAAGTTGAAACTCTCCTAAATATTCCCAAGTAAATGAAAGTTATAAAACTAGAAAATTACTGATAAACACCAAAATAGTTAATATTTCTTGTATACTCCTAGTTTTAGTTTCATAGTATTGAATTATATAGTCAGTTAACTGGACAAAGAAGTAAAATAAGAAAATACAAAGTACAGTTTAAATGTAACTTAATACTGTAAATGTAGTCATGACCACTAATTAATGTGTGTTCTTTGTTTTCACCCTTTAAGGTATTTGACTGTTTTGTTAAATGAATTGAAAACTAACACAGTTAAAATTGGAATTCTTAGAGTACACACTCACGAGAATACCCTGACAGATATACTCTGTAAAATTTTGCATCTGGAGTGACTTTTTACATGCACATTCACAGTAAAACTGATGGGTTTCATGACATGTTCATTCAAAATATAATTCTCATTGATGAACATCATCATTTAGCCATTCCTTTATTTCTCTCGATCATTTTGCTAGGCCCCTGTCCTATTTCCAGTAGCCCCCTTCAAGTGTCACATGCATAATCAGAGATCATATTATGTGAAATTAATGTTGCTTTATAAATGGTTACAACTGATACCTTCATGCCTACAGGCTTCTGTAGAATGCTTACTGTACAGTGTGGCTCAAAAGTAATATTCTAAGCAGAGACTTTTCTAATCATTTATTACAGAATATCCTGCTTCTTTCTACCACTTACTTACAGCTCTTACCATAAGGAAGAGTAAAAGAAACACTCACCAGGCTTGGCTGTTGACAACCATCCTTGTAGAACGAGGTCATAGGAAGTACTTATAAGGAAGAAATGTTAACACCTCCTCTCCCTACAGTCTCACAATTATTTTGTCATCTGGAGAAGGCAGTTCTGACCTTGAGGATGTTATAATGTGGTGCCACCAAAAAAAAAGTGATCTTCCCTAATTCCAGAAAAACAATGGTGTGGAACAGGTGAGCTCTAGGTTTCCCATGAGGGAACTGTTCTCTCCAGGTTATATGTGTCTTTGTGGATTAACTGATCCCAGTACTTGTGAAGACAACAAAGTAACAATAATACTTTTCACTTAAGAAAAGTAGAAAACATTTTAGATTCCCCAAGGTATCCTTCTTGCTTCCTCCATACTTACCTGACAGTGGCTTCAGTGGCTTTGTAAAAATTAGCAGTTCTTGTGATAACATTAGGACTATGCCACCTCATCTAACACACTTAGGAAAAGTTATCTTTCTTACATATCACGCAGACATGAGGTAATGTAACTGTATTATCAAGAGAAAGTGTGCTTGGTGGCTGGAATGTAGCTTAGTGACAGACTGCATGTCTAGAAGGTTTTGTATATGTGGGAGACTATGACATATTCAAACTTTCAAGTTATAGGCACAGGTAAGGGAAAATAATCCCATGTCAGTGGCAAACAAAGAGCTTTAATAAAATCAGAAAAGAAATCAGACCAAAGGCAAACCCATATCCCAAAACAAGCAGAAGGAAAACGCAGAAAACACAAACGCAGAATAAAAAATTCTATGCACCTTAGAGGTTAAGACACTAAGTATGCAAAACTCGACTAAAACAGTAAGTATACAGAAAGTGGATTGAAAACTCTCAAAGGAAAACTTGCAAGTCACAAATAATACCAATTGCAAGGGAAAATGAACTTCCCTAACTACAGCAAAATGTTGAAGTAGGAACTGCTGGTTTTTCAAGGTAAACCTTCAAAGCCAGAAGAGTCTGCTGCAATACATCACTAGTGCTAAGGGGGATCCAAACTAAAGTAATGTAGTGAGCAAAACTACTGCCATGATTAAAGAAGAACTATTTTCCAGAATATAGACAGCCCAATCAAACTTTTATACTAAAAAAACTAATCAAAAGGTAATATGGAAGCAGCATTATGGACTGAAGGAAGAATAACATAACAGAGAGATGTGAAAAGTGAGAGGCAATAATCACTGTAACACAAAGTATAACTGAGAACACAACACCAAAAATCAACCTGATGATAACTATAACTAACACACTCATTAATAACACTTTAATGTGAATGGTCTTAATTCTCCACTCAAAGCCACGGGCTGTCTGAGTGGATCAAGAACCAATTTTATCTGCTGCATCTAAGAAATCTATCTTAGGCACTACGTTAAAATATAAGGGTAGTCAAAAGTACTCCAATGGAATGAGGAAAAAAAATCAGATGTCAGTACTCTTACATCTATCTAATCAGGCTTTGAACTAAAACTAATCTGAACAGATAATAAAAAACATTTCTTTCTAATCAAGTAATTTGTCGTCCTAATCAAGAACACATAGCCATCCTAAACAAATAAGTATGAGGGACACCCATTTTCATATAAAAGAAAATTTACAAATGGTTAAAAGACACAGATTAACATAAATTCATTAAAACTAGGTGATTTCGGACTGGAGAGATGGCTCAGCAGTAAAGAACACTGACTGCTCTTACAGAGGTCCTGAGTTCAGTTCCCTTGACCACATGATGGCTCACAACCATCTGTAATGAGATCTGATGCCCTCTTCTGTTGTGTCTGAAGACAACAACAGTGTACTCATATACATTAAGTAGAAAAGAAAAGAAACGTTTAAAAAAAACTGATTTCATTAACCATCAAATGTGTCCTAGGTCTGGAAACTTCTGTAATCAAGAATTAGGATACTTGCATTTTTCTGGAACTTACATTATTGGGTAGTCATGGAAAGCTCCCTTTCTCCCTCTCTCGTTTCTCCCTCTCTCGTTTCTCCCTCTCTCCCTCTCTCCCTCTCTCCCTTTTTCCCTCTTTCCATTTCTCCCTCTCTTCCTCTCTCTCTCTCTCCTCTCTCCCTTTCCTTCAATCTCTCTGTGCCCATATTCTCTTTTTCTCTTTCCTCTGCTTGTTTCTTTCTGTATCTCTGTCACACTAAGCCTCCAATCCCAATAAGTACGTGCAAAGAACACACAACTCAGTTATACTATTTATAAGAAGCATACCTAGATTGGGCAGATATGCCACTAAACTACACTATTCTCTAGCTACGAGATACCTTGTTACTAATAGCTCCTCCAGACATGTGCTTCTGCTCCATCCTCCTTCCACCTCCTCTTTGTCCTTCTTCCTCTCTCTTCTACATCTCCTAACTCTACCCCCTTCTTCCTCTGTCATCTTTGCTAAAACTCCCAGCCTCACCTTTTCCTTCCACTGCTCAATCACAAGCTTTAACCTTTATTTGCCCAGATAAAATGGGGAGAAGGTTGAACCAAAATCACATAAGTATATAATCTACACCTTGACAGGGCAGTCCCTCTTGAGGAAGCAGAATTAGCATCAAAGGTGGTACATTTAAACAATGGAGTACTACTCAACTATTAAGAACAATGACTTCATGAAATTCAAAGGAAAATGGATGAAACTAGAAAATATCATCCCGAGTGAGGTAACCCAGTCAAAAGAATACATATGGTATGCACTCACTGAGAAGTAAATATTAGGCAAAAAGCTTCGAATACCTACTATGCAACTGACAGACCATATGAAGCTCAAGAAAAAGGAAGACAAAAGTACAGACACTTCAGTCTTACTTAGAAGGGGGGACAAAATAATCAGGAGAGGTAGGGGGATTTGGAAGGAAGGTAGGGGGAGGGGACAGGATCAGGTATGGGAGGAGCTGGGGGAGATGTACAGAGAATCAAGGCAAATTGAAAAAAGGTATGTATCAATGGAGGCTGGAGAAGTGGACATAGCCACCAGCAAGGCCCTGATGCCAGGAAAGCAAGAGGCTCCCAGGACCCAGTGGGGAAGAAATTAACTGGAATAACCAACAAAGGAAAGAGAGAACCTGTAGAGACCATATCCATAGTTTAGGCATGGCCCCTGCTTGAGGGATGGGACAACCCACCCATCTCAAAAATATTAACACAGACTTGTTCTTGAATAAAGGAAATTTAGGGACAAAAATTGGAGCAGAGTTTGAAGGAAAGGCCATCTAGAGACTGCCCAACCTGGGGATCCATCCCATGTACAGATATCAAACCCATACACTATTGCTGAAGCCAAAAAGTGCTTGTTGACAGAAGCCTGATATAGCCGTCTCCTGAGAGGCTTTGCCAGAGCCTGACATATACAGATGCAGATGCTCGCAGCCAACCACTGGACTGAGCATGGGGACCCTAGTGGAGAAGTTAGGGGAAGAAATGAAGGAGCTAATGGGGTTTGCAATACCATAGAAAGAACAATTATATGAAACAACCAGAACCCCAAGCTCTTCCAGGAACAAAACCACCAACCAAACAATATATAGGGAGGGACCCATGATCTTATCGGGCATCAATGGGAGGGAAGGCCCTTGGTCCTGTGAAGGCTCAATGCCCCAGTATAGGGGAATGCTAGGGCAATGAGTCAGGAGCTGATAGGTGGGGGAAAACCCTCATAGAAGCAACTGAGTGGGAGATGGGATAGGAGATTTGAGAAAGGGAAACTGGGAAAGGGGTTAACTTTCAAAATGTAAATAAATAAAATGTCCAATAAAAATAAAATCCACTTGTGATTTATTCCTCAAAAGAAATGCAAATAGCACCAGGGCAATCCACAGTTCTCCCTTTTTGTCCAATTAAAAGGTTCTTTTCTGTTAGATATAGATTGAGTAAAACTATTACCATTTTGCAATTTAGAAAGTATAAGTTACACTTAACAATCTGTCCAACAATTCTGTCAATTAGGTAAACCTCTTTACCATCTATCTGAACTTAAAGATTTGCAATTCTACATTGAATTATGTTCTGGTTTTAGATTGTATACCATATGAAAAACATTCTTTCTAATCTATAACATCTCTCTCTAGGATAAACCACTTGGGTTGGCTATGAGACTACAACCGTCTTCAAGCCTGTCAGAAATTGAAGAACAACTTAAATATTACCTGAAATTATAAGGAGCACAAAGCCTAGTTTCAAAAACTTAGCCAGTGTAAAGACACAGCTGATCACCAGGACAGTCCCTCATTCCTCGGAATGTTGGAGCATCAGTTTTCAGTCTTCTGACCCAGGATAATCTGACAGAACTTTCTAATGCAGAATTGTGAAAGACTGCTTATTCTGTCTTGGCAGAAACAATAGTTGACTATTCGGCATAATGTGTCTTTTTTCTGGACAGCATTTTCTCTATACATGAATTGAGACAATTCTTGTTTAGTGGCTGTCTCACCTCAACTGGATCAACTCCATTGACGCTCAATTTCTTCATTGAATTCAAAAAGGGGAGCTATCAGGAGCAGACCTATCTCTGGTCAAATGGTCTTTATTAAGAAGTGGCCATAAATGTCATATTCTGTGGACTCCTGATGCCTTTGAAGACTGTCTATGCAAAGCATTTCTGAACTGTTAAGCCTTGACTATTCTCAGCCATTTCCAATTGCAATATCTCAAAAACACCGTTTTAAAGAACTCAGAACCATTAGTTTGCTTTCTGGCTCTTAACTTGCATTGCTTAATCATCTAAAAACAGTTTGTAATAGCAGTTAGAGAAGGTCTGAGTCTAAGCTTGTATGCTTTTCTTTTTTGGATATTTTCTTTATTTACATTTCAAATGTTATTCCCTTTCCCAGTTTTCTCCTGGAAACACCCTATCCCATTCCTCTTGCCCCTGTTTCTATGAGGGCAACCAATCACTCCCAGCCTCCTCTCTGACCTGGCTTTCCCCTTCACTGGGGCATCCAGTCTTCACATGATCAAGGTCCTATGCTCCAACTGATGACTGACAAGGCTATTCCCTGCTACATATGTGGCTGGAGCCATCGGCCACTCCATGTGAACTCTGGTTAGTGGTTTAGTCACTGGGAGTTCTTGGAATTCTGGTTGGTTGATATTATTGTTCTTTCTATGGGGTTCCAATACACTTCAGCTCCTTCATTCCTATCTCTAACTCCTCCATTTGTAACCCTATTCTAAGTACAATGGTTGGCTGCAAGCATCTGCCTCTGTATTTGTTGGGCTCAGTTAGAGCCTCTCAGGTGAGAGCTGTATCAGGCTCCTGTCAACATGCGCTTCTTGGCATTAGCAATAGTGTCTGCATTGTGTTGCATAGGCACAATGCCTATATAAGAATAACAACATTAATAACATTTTTATATACCAATATAAGAAATCCATACCAATGAAAACCTTAAATCTGTGTCAAAATAAATTCTGTACCACCATAACTATATCTTTGACTTTGCATCAATTATAAAGATTTCTACCTATGTAAAATATGGCTATGCAATGTTTTGTTTAAGAGTAAATTTGATAACCTATCCCTATTTGCTTATTTTTCTAGTTTGTATAATATTAATATATCTCCCTTTTCACTTCCTCTCCTTTAATCTAAAAGAAAGGATAGAGATATAGGAAATGAAAGGTCAAAATCTCTTGAGTTTCCTTCTCTAATTCCCTCCCTATCCAAAAAACTACAATATTTGTAAAGTATCCCTTAAAATGATAACATATCTATAATTCCTAAAATAACCAGAACCATCCACATCAACGTAAGAGACAGGAACACCACTCTTCTTTTCTCTTCTTCCAGCTGAGTTGGGGTGAAGAATTCTCGTCTGGGGACCCAAAGGGAAGTAGAAAAATTGGCGTTGTCAAAGGAGAGCTAGCTGGCATCATTTGCCTTCCAGTCACTATGTGCTGATATAGTTCATTGCTTAGCTGACATCTTGACTATGACAGTCTAAAAGACTGGATAGGCAAGTTGCTCTTCTGGAAAAGTTCTGGAAGCAAGTCTTTAAAACAAAGAGCTACAATGTAGTTGAAGTAGAATCAAACAAGGAGATGGAATGGAAAGTCCCAGAAACTCAGCATCCAAGAGTGGGAATCTTGTCAGGGCTGGTGTTCTCTTCTTTCATCCTGCAGTATACAAAACTAATAAACAACATGTAGTTCTGTAATGACATTCATATGAAGTGTCCGGGGTACATAGTTTGGTTAATGAAGATCAATAAAAAAGATAACTGTCTTTCTCCAGAGGTTAGTTTTATTAATAACCAAGTATAATAAGTTCATTCGTGCCATGAGGATGGCACAAATGATTCTTTATCTTTCTTTATCTTTCCTGTTTGACTTTCTCAAACCTTTATAGTTCTTCAGCTGACCTCCCCCTGTTATACCATATATATATATATATATATATATATATATATATGAGAGACAGAGAGAGAGAGAGAGAGGTCACTCTGGAAGGTGTCTGGATCCCTTCTCTCCTATAAACCTATAAACAAATTTAGAGCCTTTTCCCCAAAATATCATGTCCTTGATCCAGCAGCCAGAAATCATTAAAGATTTAGATTGACCTCCCTCCCAGAGGAGTTTTAATATAACCAATATACTCACAATCACACTGCCTTTGATAAATAAAACAACTCAAAGCAATTAAACAATCTAAACAAATATCTGTTGAGACTATGTTGTATTCTTTCCTTCCCTGACCTTCATGAGTTCACAGCCTAAGTTATTATTCAATATCTCTGTCAACTTACTGCATAAGCCTATTTCCAGGCTTTATTTGTCATACCAGGCAAAGAAATCCCCTAACTCCCATGAGTAGCCCATTGTGAATGGTGCTGTCCCTGGACTAGTGTTCTTGGGTTCTATAAGAAAGCAAGTTGAGCAAGCCAGGGGAAGCAAGCCAGTAAGAAACATCCCTCCATGGCCTCTGCATCAGCTCCTACATCCTGACCTGCTTGTGTTCCAGTCCTGACTTCCTTTGGCAATGAACAGTATGGAAATAAACTGAATAAACCCTTTTCCCCCAACTTGCTTCTTGGTTATGATATTTGTGCAGGAATAGGAACCCCAACTAAGACAGTAAATCAAGAGAATAAATATTTCAGTATGGATAAATGACAAGTTGTTTATTTCCTTTAAATCCACTCCTGTCTAACCATTCAAAATATCATCCCATAAGAACCAAAGACATTTATTGTGTTTCTCATCTTTAAGTGTCAAATATTATATATCTTTATTATCAATGTATGACTGCTATTACCTAATCCTGAGTCCATTGTACCTTTGTCTCCCTCTCAGAATGCTGCAGTTTTCTGCAATTCTTTTAGTCTAAGGGAGGAGGTGACTATAGAAAGACCCGTGTTCTTGAGAGCCTACTCTCTATCTTTTGTTTGGGTTGCAGCTGGCAACTTGTGCTTCTGTGCTGGTCTCAGGCAGCAAGCGTGCAAACATGGGAAGAGTCAGTCTGGCTGTCCCTGTCGTGTGTAGTCTGATGGGATATGGGGGGAGTGAACACAGAAAGGCTATCTCCGGCATAGATGTCCTGATCAGTTCACTGTGTCTGCCTGAAAACTACCTTACAGGTAGTTGTGCTCCAGGGTCCGCTGTCCCTCCCTGGGAGTCCTATTCAGTGCTGCCCAAGTCTAGCTCCACAGTGTGGTGCTGCCTCTGACCTGAGCTGCCTCTCTAGGGCTGGGGAGAGAGCTTCTCTGCAGTTTTCCTTAGGCTCCTCAGATACAGTCAGCTTTCAGTGCACACACTGCTGCAGCATAGATTGCTGCCCCAGCTATGTATTTGGGGATGGGTGGGGGAGGGGCAGTGAACATTTATCTCAGGTTAGTTGGGTTCTAATCAATATGATGGGCAGCAATTTGTGGTGTTAAACTTCTAACCCTAATTATCCCATGCAATGAACACACAACTTGACTATAAGCTGCATGCCACTACACTATTCTATTCCCCAGCTATGACATCCCTTGCCACCTGCATTTCCTCCATGCCACGTGGTTCTGCTCCATCCTCCTTCTACCTCCTCTTAGTCTGTCTTCCTCTCTCTTCTTCCCCTTTCCTGTCCCCCTCCTTCCTCTCTCATCCTTTCTAAAACTCCTAGGCTCACACTTTCTTTCCACTGCCCAACCACAGGCTCTAGCCTTTATTTGACCAGTTAAAATCGGGAGAATGTTTACCTCAAATCACCTGAGTAGTGATTTACTCCTCATTGGGACAGTTCCTCTTGAGGAAGTAGAATTATCATCAAAATACAAACAACACCAGGGCATAAGAATGGAAACAGAGAAGGCTATAGATGGGTGTGAAATGAACAAAATCTGATCATGGCTCTAACATTTATTTCTGGAGTCTAAATAACTGGAGATAATCATAGAGAGTCCCAAATGACAGACAGGCTCTCCGTAGTAGTCTGTTAAAATAAAACATAAAAAGAGGAAGCTATAGGTCGAAATGGCACAATTAGCCTCTACACCCAAAACTAACATGGAATTATTACATATCTACTCAAACAATGGAAGTAGATCTATGTGCTAGATAGTTTTTTTGCCATCTTGACACTAGGTAAATTCATTTGACAGGAGGAAACCTCAATTAAGAAAATGTTTCCAAAAGATGTAGCTGTAGTCAAGCCTGTAGGATATTTTATTATTAGTGATTGATGGAGAGGATCCAACTAATTGTAGGTGGTGCTATTCCTGGGATGGGTCTTGAATTCTAAAAGAAAGCAGGCTGAACAGTTGAGGAAGCCAACAAGGAACATCCTTCCATTGACTTATGCATCAACTCCTGCCTCCAGGTTCCTGCCCTGTTAGAAATTCTGAATTGAACTTTTCCAATAATGGACTAAAATACAGAAGTGTAAACTCAGTAATCCTTTCCTCCCCAACTTGTTTGTGCTCATAATGTTCATACAGCAATAATATTCCTACTAAATCACATTGGTACCAGAATATTTGGATATTTTTTGAGAAATGTCATGTACTACTTGGAGAAGGATTATAGATGCAATTTGGACATTGAGAGTAGAAAAGTCATTGAGTGTGAGATTTCAGCGGACTGTTCCACAGAAGCATAGAGGCTGGGAATGTTAAGATTAGAACAGACAATGGAGTCTTGGATTGTAAAGCTTCAGAGGGGAGTTTATAAAGACTATACCAGGCCATCTGTTGTCAAACTAAGATTCTGTGATTCTGGTTAGCTTGGGCTGAAAAATCAGACAGCTGTGCCTAACAACACACCAGAACTACAAAAGTAAAGCCTTTGCTTTGCTGGAATCCTGACTGGATTCTTGCCCACAGGGGCTCAAAAACTACTAGAGATTAGAACAGGACCAGTATAGTTGATGTGAAATCTTAGAAGTGTTTTCTGAAAGTCAGCACACAGAATCTGTGTTCTAAATAGCTAAGAATGTACTTTGTGCTTACAATCAAAGTTGGTAGTGGGAGAATCATCTAATTGGTGCTGTATCTGAACATATGAATGGGTCATGTAGATCAACTGACTCCTGGCATTGCTTTAATAAGACTCAGAATGGTAAATTGCATTTCTGGGACAGTTGCATTCAGGATGAGGATTGCAGATGAAGAGGTACCTGACAGAGTGTCTAAGGCAAAAGAGGTCTTGGTAGAGTAGGGGAGGCTATGATATTTGTATACATAGTTTGAAATCCAAAGTAAGAGTATGGTACCAAGATTTAGCTGAAGTATTTGTCAAAAGATGTCCTACTGAGACAGATATTTAGAAACTTGTGATCTTTTTGTTTAAGTGTGGATAAAAGGTTTAATATATCAGGGTTTTTGGAATATTTTAGTGGATTCACTGTTTAAAATCTAATTGTCACCTTCTGTTCTGCACCTCCACACAGAATCAGATTTGTGTGCCAGATCAACTCCCCCACACCACAGCCTACCTGTTTCCCAGGATATCCGCCATAACCAGGAGGAGAGGTGAGACATCTGCCTGAATATCAATGCTAGCTGAGACCTACACAAAGTCCCATATGTGGGACCTCTTCCATTCTGCCTGAGCCCCATAGTCCTTCTAGTTCACACCTTCATTTGCAACTAGAAAACATCCTGCCCCTGGACCACAAAGCCTCCCAGGAGGTTTGCCCTAACCAGGAATGCAGGTGATCTACCCTAACCAAGGATACAGGAGGGTTGCTGTAACCAGAAACCCAGGACTTCTGCTCTAACTAGGGACACAGGAACTCTACACCACCAATAGGAGATAGTACTGCCTGCCTCCCAGAAGGCTCATGATAACCCAGGTCACAGAGTTCTACCTGCTTGCAAGGAGGCCATACCAGTCAAAGACACCAAGGTCAGTTTGATCCAGAGATAACCAGATCACCAGAGGCTTCCAGAAGAACATAAGCAACAGAAGCCAATATGCTTTGGCATCATTAGAACCCAGTTCTCCCACCACAACAAGCCCTGGATATACCAACACACCTGAAAATCAGGAAGTGGCCTTAAAACCCTATGTCAAGAATATGATAGAGGCCGTTAAGGAAAATATAAATAACTCCCTTAAAAAAATATATGAAAACACAGGCAAATAGGTGGAGGCCCTTAAAGTGGAAAGAAAGAATCGCTTGAAGAAATACAGGAAAATACAATCAAGTATGTGGAGAAATAGAACAAAATGTCCGAAGGACTAAAAAGAAATTAGAAACAACAAGGAAAATGCAAATTGAAAGAATCCTAAAGATAGCAAACCTGGAAAAGAAATCAGAATATACAAATGCAAGCATCACTAACAGAATACAAGAAATAGAAGAATCTCAAGCATAAATATACCATAGAAGATACTGAATCATGTGTCAAAGTAAGCGAAAACATAAAATGCTCCTAACCAAAAACATCCTGATAATTCAGGACACAATATAAAGACCAAACCTAAGTATAATAGGAATAGAAGAGGGTTACAAGTTCAAAAGCATGAAAACATTTTCAGCAAAATCGTAAAAGAAAACTTCCCTAACCTAGAGAAGTGTATGGCCTTAAATGTACAAGAAGCCAATAGAACATCAAATAGTTTATTAGGAAAGAAAATCCTAATGTCACATAACGATCAAAGAACTAAATGGACAAAATAAAGAAAAAAATATTAAAAGTAATAAGGGGGAAAGACTTAGTAATATATAAAGGTGGATCTATCAAAATTAAACTGGACGTCTGAACAAAGACTCTAAAAGCCAGAAAATATTGGTCAGATGTCATCCAGACCCTAAGAGAACACAAATGCCAGCCAAGGCTACCAAATCTAGTAAAAGTTTGAATCAGCATAGATGAAGAAACCAAGATATTCCATGACAAACCAAATTTAAACAATATTTTCTCCTAACTCAGTACTACAGAGGATACTGGAAGGAAAACTCTATACAAAGAGGGTAAGTACACTTAGGAAAACACAAGAAATTAATCATCTCATAACAAACCCTAAAGAAGAGAATCACACACACATAGTGCCTCCTCTAACAACAAAAATAGCAGGAACAAACAATCATTGATCTTTAATAAATCTCAACATCAATGGAGTCAATTTCCCAATAAAAAGAGACAGAATAATGGACTGGAGGTGTTAACAAGATCCAGCATTTGGCTGCATATAAGAAACATACCTAAATGGCAAAGACAGACATTACCTCGAAGGAAAGTGTTGGAAAAAAGTTTTCTAAGAAAATGGTCCTAAGAATCAAGCTGAGTTAGCCATGCTGATATCCAATAATAGAGACTTTCATCCAAAAGTTATCAAAAGAGATGAAGAACAGTTCATACTCACCAAAGAAAAAATCCATCAAGCTGAAGTCTCAATTGTGAACATCTACGTGTCAAGTGCGAGGGTACCCACATTTGTAAAAGAAACTTTACTAAAGCTCAAAACACACTCCGAACCTCATACAAAAATACTGGGAGACTTTAACACCATACTCTCACCAATGAACAGGTCATTAAAACAGAAACTAAAAAGAGAAATTATGAAACTAACAAAGTTATGAACCTTAGTCATTAGAGACATGCAAATCAAAACAACCCTGAGATTCCACCTCACATCAGTCAGAATGGATAAGATAAAAAACTCAGTTGACAAAAAGATGCTGGGAAGTTTGTGGAGAAAGAGGAACATTCCTCCATTGTTGGTGGGATTGAAAGCTGGTACAACCACTTCAGAAATCAGTCTGTCAGTTTCTCGGAAAACTGGACATAGTACTACCTGAAGACCCGGCTATACGATTCCTGGGAATATACCCAAACTATGCTCCAACATATAACAAGGAAACATGCTCCACTATGTTCGTAGCAGCCTTTTTATAATAGCCAGAAGCTGGAAAGAACTCAGATATCCTCCAACAGAGGAATAAATACAGATAATGTGATACATTTACACAATGACTACATGAAATTCATAAGCAAATGAATGGAACTATAAATATCATCCTGAGTAAGGTAACCCAGTTACAAAAGAACACACATGGTATGCACTCATTGTTAACTGGATATTAGCCCAAAAGCTCAGAATACCTGAGAAACAATTCATAGACCATATGAAGTTCAAGAAAAAGGAAGATCAAATTGTGGATTCTTCAGTTCTTCTTAGAAGGGGGGACAAAATACTCACAGGAAGAAATAGAGGGGCAAAAAATTGGAGCAGGGGCTCAAGGAAAAGTAATCCAAAGACTGCTCCACCTGGATTCCATCCCATATACAGCCACCAAATCCAGTCATTATTGCTGATACCAAGAAGTGTCTGCTGATAGGAACCTGATATGGATGTCTCCTGTGACGCTCTGCCAGATAAACATGCTTGCAGTTAACCATGACTGAGCATGGGGAACCCAATGGAGGAATTAGAGAGAGGACTAAAAGAGTTGCAGGGGTTTGACACCCCACAGGAAGAACAGTAGTATCAACCAGTCAGAGCCCTCAGAGCTCCCAGGGACTAAACCACCAACAAAAGAGTACACATGGAGAGATCCATGGCTCTAACTGCATAAGTAGCAGAGGATAACATTGTCTTACATCAATAGAGGAGAAGCCCTTGGTCCTGTGAAAGCTCATTTCCCCAATGTAGGGGAATACCAAGGTGTTGAGGTGGAAGTGGGTGGGTAGGTGCGAGTGGGGGCATCTTCATAGAAGAAGGGAGAGGCAATAGGTTCGATGGCAGAGGGGGAAAGGGGATAGCATTTGAAATGTAAATACATAAAATATCCAATAAAATAAATTTTAAAAGGAAAGAAAATACAAAGTACAAAAAGCTTGTAACACAAAACCTCCAGGAAATTCAGGACACAATGAAAATACTAAACCTACTGAGGATAGGAATGTAAGAGGTTGAAGATTCCCAATCCAAAGAGTCAGAAAACATCTTCATCAGAAATCATAGAAGAAAACTTCCCTAACCTAAACAATTAAGTTTCAAGAAGCTCAAAGACCTCCAAATAGATTGGACCAGATTTCTCCTGTCACATAATAATCAAAATACTACTAAGACAAAATGAAGAAATATCAAAAGCATTAATAGAAAAAGGCCAAGTAACATACAAAGACAGAGCTATCAGAATTACACCAAACTTCTCAACAGAGACTCTAAAAGCAAGAGAATATTGGACAAATGTCATGCAGACCGTAAGAGAACACAAATGATACATACTGTAGCCAGAAAGTCTCCATCACCATAAATGGTGAAACAGAGATATTCCATAAAAATATTAAATTTGAACAATATTTTTCCACTGATCCAGCCCTACAGAAGAGGGAAACTATACCCAAGAAAAACCAAGAAATTAACATCACCCAAAAACCCAAAAGAAGACAACCACACAAACAATAATACCAGATATAAAAACAAAAATAACAGGAACCCACAATCATTGATCTTTAATGTCTATCAACATTAATGGACTCAAATCCCTCAATAAAAGGACATAGGCCGACAGTATAGATACTTAAACAGGACACAGCATTTTGCTGCAGGCAGAAAATACAACTCAGTGACAAAGACAGAAAGTACCTCAGAATAAAAGGATGGAATTTTTTTTCAAGCAAATGGTCCCAAGACGCAAAGTGCAGTAGCCATTCTAATATCCAGTAAAATATACTTTCTACCAAGCTTTTGAAAGACATGGTGAAGAAAACATTATACTCATCAAAGGAAAATATAAACCACAATAAACTCTCAATCCTGAATACCTACAACATTTGTAAACAAAATGTTATTAAAGCTCAAATCACATTGATCCTCACACAATAATAGTGGGAGACTTTAACACCCTACTCTCAACATTGGACAGATCATAGAAACAAAAACTAAATAAAAACACAGGGAAACTAAGCCAGGCCATCAACCACATGGCTTTAACAGTTATCTACACAACATTTTACCCTAAAACAAAAGAACATACTTTCTTCTCAGAACCTCATGGTATATTTTCCAAAATTGACTATAAAACAAGCTTCGAGAGATACAAGACGATTGAAATAATCCCATGCATTATATCAGATCACAGTCTTCAATAATAACAAAAATGACAGAAAGCCCACATAACATTGAAGATGAACAACACTCTACTCAATGATAACTTGATCAAGGGAAATAAAGAAAGAAATTAAAGACTTTCTAGAATTTAATAAAAATTAAGGCACACAATATCCAAACTTACAGGATACAATGAAAGCAGTGGTAAAAGGAAGGACGTGTAGGACTGAGTGTCTTCATAAAGAAATTGGAGAGATCTTATACTAGCATCTTAACAGCACATCTAAAAGCTTCAAAACAAAAATAAATAAATTCGTCCAAGAAGAGTAGATGGCTGGAAATAATCAAACTCACAGTTGAAATTCCCCAATTAGAAACAAATAGAATTATAAAAAGAATCAAAAAAACTAAGAGCTGTTTCTATGAGAAAGATAAAATAAGCCCTTAGTTAAATTTATTAAGGGCAGAGCGACCTTTTCTAAATTATCAAAAGGAGAAATGAAAAGTGACACATAAAAACAGAAATTGAGAAAATTCAAAAAATCATCCTATCTTACAACAAAGCCTACACTCAACAAAACTGAAAAATCTAGATGAAATGGATGATTTTCTAGACAGATTTCAGGTACCGAAATTAAATCAAGATCAGGTAAACTATCTAAACAATCCCATAGCTCTTGAAGAAACAAAAGCAGCCATTAAAAACTAAAGCATTTGAAATTTAAAACCATAAAATATACAAGAAAAATAAAATAAAATAAAAAACAATAAAACACCTCACTAAGATAAACAAACAGACATAAGTTCTCCTGTTTAAAAAAAGTCTCTCCACCAAAAAGAGGCCCAGGACCAGATGGTTTCAGTGCAGAATTCTAACAGACTTTCCATAAGAGCTGTTACCAATTTAATTCAAACTATTCCACAAAATAGAAATAGAAGGAATACCACCTAATTTGCTCTATGAAGCCAGTTACACTGATACCTAACCTACACAAAGACCCAACAGAGAAAGAGAATGTCTGAACAATTTTGATTATGATTATTGATGTAAAAATAGTCAATAAAATTTTCACACACTAAATCCAAGCATACATTAAAACTACTTTATTTTATTTTTCTTGGATATTTTATGGATTTAAAACTCTGTGTTCTCTGGTTGGTCTGGCTACGGGTTTATTTATCTTGTTGATTTTCTCAAAGAACCAGCTTTTGGATCTGCTGATTCTTTGTATAGTCCTCTTTGGTTGATTTCAGCTCTGAGTTTAATTATTTCCTTCCTTCGACTCCTCCTGGGTGTATTTGCTTCTTTTTGTTCTAGAGCTTTTAGGTGTGCTGTCAAGCTGCTGGTATATGCTCACTCCTATTTCTTTCTGCAGGCACTCAGAGCTATGAGTTTTCCTCTTAGCACAGCTTTCATTGTGTCCCATAAATTTGGGTATGTTGTATCTTCCATTTCATTAAATTCTAAGAAGTCTTTAATTTCTTTCTTTATTTCTTCCTTGACCAGGTTATCACTGAGTAGATATTGTTCAACTACCATGTATATGTGGGCATTCTTTCCTTATTGTTACTGAAAACCAGCTTTACCCCGTGGTGGTGTGATAGGGCCATGTGGGATTATTTCTATCTTTTTTGTAACTGTTGAGGCCTGTTTTGACCAATTATATGGTCAATTTTGGAGAAAGTACCATGAGGAGCTGAGAAGAAGGTATATCCTTTTGCTTTAGGATAGAATGTTCTATAAATATCTGTTAAGTCCATTTGGTTCATGACTTCTCTTAGTCTGTCTATGTCTCTGTTTACGTCTATTTCAATGATCTGTCCATTGATGAGAGCAGGGTTTTGAAGTCTCCTACTATTATTGTATGAGTTGCAATGTGTGCTTTGAGCTTTAGTAAGGTTTCTTTTATGTATGTAGGTGCCCTCGTATTTGGAGCATAGATATTTAGGATTCAGCGTTCATCTTGGTGGATTTTTCCATTGATGAATATGAAGTGTCCTTCCTTATCTTTTTTGATGACTTTTAGTTGAAAATCGATTTTATTCGATATTAGAATGGCTACTCCAGCTTGCTTCTTCAGACCATTTGCTTAGAAAGTTGTTTTCCACCCTTTCACTCTGGGGTAGTGTCTGCCTTTGTCTGAGGTGTGTTTCCTGTAGGCAGCAGAATGCAGGGTTCTCATTGCATATCCAGTTCGTTAATCTATGTCTTTTTCTTGGGGAGTTGAGACCATTGATGTTGAGAGATATTAAGGAATAGTGATTATTGCTTCCTGTTATATTCGTATTTGGATGTGAGATTTTGTTTATGTGCTTTTCTTCTCTTTGTTTTGTTGCCAAGATGATTAGTTTCTTGCTTTTTCTAGGGTGTAGCTTGCCTCCTTATGTTGGGCTTTACCATTTATTATCCTTTGTAGTGCTGGATTTGTAGAAAGATATTGTGTGAATTTGGTTTTGTCATGGAATATCTTGGTTTCTCCACCTATGTTAATTGAGAGTTTTGCAGGATACAGAAACCTGGGTTGGCACTTGTGTTCTCTTAGGGTCTGTATGACATCTGTCCAGGATCTTCTGGTTTCATAGTCTCTAGTGAGAAGTCAGGTGTGATTCTGATAGGTCTGCCTTTATATGTTACTTGACCTTTTTCCCTTACTGCTTTTAATATTCTTTCTTTGTTTTGTGCATTTGGTATTTTGAGTATTATGTGACGGGAGGAGTTTCTTTTCTGGTCCAATCTATTTGGAGTTCTGTAGTCTTCTCTTGCATTTATGGGCATGTCTTTCTTTAGGTTAGGGAAGTTTTCTTCTATGATTTTGTTGAAGATATTTACTGGTCCTTTGAGCCAGGAGTCGTCACTCTCTTCTACACTTATTATCCTTAGGTTTGATCTTCTTATTGTATGCTGGATTTCCTGTATGTTTTGGCCCAGTAGCTTTTTCCGTTTTACAGTATCTTTGTGAGTTGTGTAGATGATTTCTATGGAGTCTTCTGCTCCTGAGATTCTCTCTTCTATCTCTTGTATTCCCATCCTGCTATGTTAGGACTGGGTTGAAGGAGAGCTGAAGCCTGAGGTTGTAATAAAGAGACTCTAATGCTTTTACATAAGAAATGACACCTTGGTGGTGTTTCGGGGCTCAAGAATGCATCCTGGCACAACAGCCTGAAGAGTGTAGGTTCTATAACTATGTGTCCAGTCATGGTGCCAGGTTTTCTCTGCTCTTTATGGGAGCCATCCCCACTTAGTATGGAGCCCTGGTACACTGCCAGCCTGGGCATGAGCTGCTGAGCACCTTTAGCAGTGATGTTCTCTCCTCCTGAGGTCAGTGAGAGTTCTGACAAAGAAGGAAGCAATAGTCTTTTCATTTTCCTGATTTTACATTCAGTTTTGTTGTTGGTCTTTGATGGGCTATGGAGCACACACAGCAGCAGTAAATTTGCTGAACCAACTGCACTGAACTACAGTTTCCTCACAGAGTGCATTAAATAAGTATTCTGTAAAGCTATTCTGCATGGCTATGGGCCAGTGTGCTATGGACTGATTATATAACAGCATTCTGTGGTGGTCTGCATCACAAAATACTTTGCATAAGTTAGTCTTGATTACCCACTGAAGTGATTTAAAATATTCCCCACATAAAAATTTATGTTGGATTTTTAAAACCTTCAGTGCTTTATTTTTCTAAGTCATTAACTGTACTTTTAAAATAGGTATTTTGTATCTACTTTTGTCACTACATCAGAATAAACTATATTAAAAACTCCCACCCCCAAAAAAGAAGGAAGAAAGTGCTGGGATGACAAGAGTGATAGGTGTGTGCTACCATACCTGCCTTCATTTTCTATTTTAATCTTTTATACAACAGTAAAAGATATTTGAGAAAAATAATGGTTTTTGTGATATCACCTAAATTGAAATTTACACTGCATTTCTTTGTGAATGCATATTTTTATAAGCAACTGTATTTGTAAATATTGGAGGAAAACTTGGGGTTATTGACTTGACATAATTTTATATTATTTGATAATTGAAAATATCTTTTTCACTGCTCACAAAGGCTTACTAAATGTGAGGAGGTTCAATTTAGAAAACATGAAATATTATAACTGAATACAATTTAATGGAAACATTCAAATATCTATAGCAAATTATCCAGTTTGTAATTTTTATAAAAATAATATTAAATGTATTTAATAAATAAGTGAGATGAGACTTCCAGATATTTTTGAAATGCCTAGAAAAGATCTACTTTATTAGTAATTATTACAGTACAATAAACATATCTATCTAATTTTAAACAAACATCATATAGTGTTTTTTGTTTTTTTTTTTTACCCTTAATCTTTTTTTTTTATTATTATTAACTTGAGTATTTCTTATATACATTTCGAGTGTTATTCCCTTTCCCGGTTTCCGGGTAAACATCCCCCTTCCCCCTCCCCTTCCTTATGGGTGTTCCCCTCCCAACCCTCCCCCCCTTACCTGCCCTCCCCCCAACAGTCTAGTTCACTGGGGGTTCAGTATTAGCAGGACCCAGGGCTTCCCCTTCCACTGGTGCTCTTACTAGGATATTCATTGCTACCTATGAGGTCAGAGTCCAGGGTCAGTCCTTGTATAGTCTTTGGGTAGTGGCTTAGTCCCTGGAAGCTCTGTTTGGTTGGCATTGCTGTACATATGGGGTCTCGAGCTCCTTCAAGCTCTTCCAGTTCTTTCTCTGATTCCTTCAACGGGGGTCCTGTTCTCAGTTCAGTGGTTTCCTGCTGGCATATGCCTCTGTATTTGCTGTATTCTGGCTGTGTCTCTCAGGAGCTATATGCATTCACATTTTGATCATCCGTCTTGAGTTTCATTTGTTCTAGGCATCTAGGGTAATTCAAGCATTTGGGCTAATAGCCACTTATCAATGAGTACATACCATGTATGTCTTTCTGTGATTGGGTTAGCTCACTCAAGATGATATTTTCCAGGTCCAACCATTTGCCTACGAATTTCATAAAGTCGTTGTTTTTGATAGCTGAGTAATATTCCGTTGTGTAGATGTACCACATTTTCTGTATCCATTCCTCTATTGAAGGGCATCTGGGTTCTTTCCAGCTTCTGGCTATTATAAATAAGGCTGCGATGAACATAGTGGAGCATGTGTCTTTTTTATATGTTGGGGCATCTTTTGGGTATATGCCCAGGAGAGGTATGGCTGGATCCTCAGGCAGTTCAATGTCCAATTTTCTGAGGAACCTTCAGACTGATTTCCAGAATGGTTGTAGCAGTCTGCAACCCCACCAACAATGGAGGAGTGTTCCCCTTTCTCCACATCCTCGCCAGCATTTGCTGTCACCTGAGTTTTTGATCTTAGCCATTCTCACTGGTGTGAGGTGAAATCTCAGGGTTGTTTTGATTTGCATTTCCCTGATGACTAACGATGTTGAACATTTCTTTAGGTGTTTCTCGGCCATTCGGTATTCCTCAGCTGTGAATTCTTTGTTTACCTCTGAACCCCATTTTTTAATAGGGTTATTTGTCTCCCTGCGGTCTAACTTCTTGAGTTCTTTGTATATTTTGGATATAAGGCCTCTATCTGTTGTAGGATTGGTAAAGATCTTTTCCCAATCTGTTGGTTGCCGTTTTGTCCTAACCACAGTGTCCTTTGCCTTACAGAAGCTTTGCAGTTTTATGAGATCCCATTTGTCGATTCTTGATCGTAGAGCATAAGCCATTGGTGTTTTGTTCAAGAAATTTTTTCCAGTGCCCATGTGTTCCAAATGCTTCCCTAGTTTTTCTTCTATTAGTTTGAGTGTATCTGGTTTGATGTGGAGGTCCTTGATCCACTTGGACTTAAGCTTTGTACAGGGTGATAAGCATGGATCGATCTGCATTCTTCTACATGTTGACCTCCAGTTGAACCAGCACCATTTGCTGAAAATGCTATCTTTTTCCATTGGATGGTTTTGGCTCCTTTGTCAAAAAATCAAGTGCCCATAGGTGTGTGGGTTCATTTCTGGGTATTCAATTCTGTTCCATTGGTCTATCTGTCTGTCTCTGTACCAATACCATGCAGTTTTTATCACTATTGCTCTGTAATACTGCTTGAGTTCTGGGATAGTGATTCCCCCTGAAGTCCTTTTATTGTTGAGGATAGTTTTAGCTATCCTGGGTTTTTTGTTATTCTAGATGAATTTGCAAATTGTTCTGTCTAACTCTTTGAAGAATTGGATTGGTATTTTGATGGGGATTGCATTGAATCTGTAGATCGCTTTTGGTAAAATGGCCATTTTTACTATATTAATCCTGCCAATCCATGAGCATGGGAGATCTTTCCATCTTCTGAGGTCTTCTTCAATTTCTTTCTTCAGTGTCTTGAAGTTCTTATTGTACAGATCTTTTACTTGCTTGGTTAAAGTCACACCGAGGTACTTTATATTATTTGGGTCTATTATGAAGGGTGTCGTTTCCCGAATTCCTTTCTCGGCTTGTTTCTCTTTTGTGTAGAGGAAGGCTACTGATTTATTTGAGTTAATTTTATACCCAGCCACTTTGCTGAAGTTGTCTATCAGCTTTAGTAGTTCTCTGGTGGAACTTTTGGGATCAGTTAAATATACTATCATATCATCTGCAAATAGTGATATTTTGACTTCTTCTTTTCCGATCTGTATCACCTTGACCTCCTTTTGTTGTCTGATTGCTCTGGCTAGAACTTCAAGAACTATATTGAATAAGTAGGGAGAGAGTGGGCAGCCTTGTCTAGTCCCTGATTTTAGTGGGATTGCTTCAAGTTTCTCTCCATTTAGTTTAATGTTAGCAACTGGTTTGCTGTATATGGCTTTTACTATGTTTAGGTATGGGCCTTGAATTCCTATTCTTTCCAGGACTTTTATCATGAAGTGGTGTTGAATTTTGTCAAATGCTTTCTCAGCATCTAATGAAATGATCATGTGGTTTTGTTCTTTCAGTTTGTTTATATAATAGATCACGTTGATGGTTTTCCGTATATTAAACCATCCCTGCATGCCTGGGATGAAGCCTACTTGATCATGGTGGATGATTGTTTTGAACATCATATAGTGTTAACCATGTCTTATGTTTTTCTAGGTCAGGGGTTGAATCTTTCAAAAAAATTACTAAATGTATGCAAATTTAACAAACCAAAAAATTACTGATAAACTTTAAATTAGTTAATATATCTTGTATATTGCTAGCTTACACTTTATATAATTAAACACAACCAGACAGTTGAGAAAAGAAGAAAATAAAAATTACAACTTAAATGTAACTTAATACTGTAAATGTATTCTGAATGCCAATAAATGTGTGTTCTTTGTTTTTCACCCTCTAAAGTATTTCAGGGTCTTGTTTCAGGAATGGAAAACTAACAGACCTGGCAGTATCTAGGTGGAAACATAATCTTAGAATTATTAGAGTATATTATCAGGAGAATCCTGTGGCATATATACTGCTTGAATGTCACATTGGGAGCTGCTTTTTAACATGCACATGAATGTACATTCATTGTAAAAAATGATGGGCTTCATGACATGTTCACTTAATACCCATTGATCACCTTCACCCTGTTAGCATTCTCTCTCTCTCTCTCTCTCTCTCTCTCTCTCTCTCTCTCTCTCTCTCTCTCTCTCTCTCCATCCTTCTGCTAGGCACCTATCTTCTTTCCAATAGCCTCCTTCTTGTGTTATGTATATAATCAGAGATCAAAGTGAAATCTATGTTATTCTTATGAATTACTACACTGATACCTTTATGTTTATAAGTATCTGTTGAATGCTTATTATATAGTATGTCTCAAAAGTAATAGCCTATGCAATGGATTACTTAGTAGAGAAAATCTTCATTCTAACACCTACTTAAAGTTCACTATAATGAAGAAAACATTTGTGTAGCATGAGGCCCCAAATTAGTTATAAGGAAGAAATGTCATCAGATCATCTCCCTATCGTCCCATAATTATCATGTCATCTGGAGAAGGCAATTCTGACCTTCACATTGTTAAAAAAGTGTTACCTTCAAATAGAAAAGTTAACTTTCCTAATTTCAGGAGAGCAGTGGATTAGGAACAGCTGAGCTCTGGGTTTCCCATGTGTGAGCTATTCTCTCCAGGTTACATCTGTCAGTGTGGATTAACTGATCCCAGTCCTAAACAAAACAAATGAAAAAATAATAATAATAACCCAATTAAAATAAGTAGGAAAACATTTTAGATTCCCCATGGTATCATTCCTGCTTCCCAAACCTCCATGGTCTCCTCCATACTTACTTGACAGAAGTTTCAGGGTTTCACCTAGAAATTAATAGCTCTTTTGTTAAAATTAGGAAAATGTGACCTCCTCCAAATACACTTAGGAAAAGTAATCTTTCTTATACACAGAAGTGAGGTAATGTAATGGTTTTATCAGGAAATACGGGGCTGTACAACTGGGATGTAGCTCAGTTGATAGACACCGGGCCTAGAAAGTATTGTGTATGTAAAGCACCATGAAATATGTCAAACCTTCAAGTTATAGGCCCAATTGAAGGAAAATAATCCCAAGTCAATGGCAAACACAAGACTTTCAATAGGATCATAGAAGAAACCAACCCAAAGACATAAATACATATAAATATAAAACTCAACAAGCTTGCAGAATGCACAGAAAAGAGCAGAATCAAAATTTTCATTCATCTTATAAATAAAACACTAAGTATACAGAACTAAAAAGTGGATTGAAAACTCTAAGAGAAAAACTTCAAATGAAAAATAAAAAAAACCCATTAAATGGAAAAATGAATTTCCCTGATTACAGGGAGTGGTGGAGTAGGAGCAGCTGATTTCACAAGGTAAACTTTTGAGCATATACTTGTTTCAACAGAAACAAGAAAATTGAAATAACAACCTGAATACCACATCAAAACCAGAGTTCAAATCTAAATATCAATAGCAGAAAGCTTACAAACTCATGGAAACCGAACATCTCATTACTGAATGAAAAGTGGGTAAAGTCAGAAATTATTAAATAAATTAAAAACTTTCTAGAACTGAATAAAAATTAAAATGCAATATACCCAATATGATAGACATAATGAAAATGGTTCTAAGAGGCAATTAGATAGCTCCAAATCATACATAAAATGTTAGAGCTATTTCACTATTTAGTAACTTAAATTCTCACCTGAGAGCTCTAGAAGAAAAAGATGAAATAAGGATGAAAAGGAGATAGATGGCAATGAATAATCACACTCAGATTTGAAATTAATAAAATAGAAAAAATACAAAGTCAATGAGAGGGAACTTATTGAAGCCACCTCCAACAGAAAGACAGGGCATCTAGTGAGGGATGGGGTTGCTACCCCACAGACAAAGCTCTGACTCATAATTCTTCCTGTCTGGAAGAATTGCAGGGATGGAAATGGAAAAGAGCCTGAGGAAAAGAATGTCCAGCAATAGGCACAAAATAAGATCCAGCTCAAGACCTGACATCATTACTGAAGCTATGAGGCATTCACAAAAAGGAACCTACTATCATTGCTCTTCAAAAGGTCCAAGAAGCAGCTGAAAGAGTCAGATGCAGATATGTGCACCCAACCGATGAACAGAAGCTGTGGACCCCTCTGGTTGAATTAGGGAAAAGCTGGAGTAATCTAAGGAGGAGGAACAGTCTCAATTAACCTTGATCTCTGAGAGCTCTTAGACACTGGATCACCAACCAGGCCGCATACACCAGCTCAGATGAAGCCACCAAAATATGTACAGCAGAAGACTCCCAGATCTGGGTTCAGTCAGAGAAGATGCATCTAACTCTCAAGAGACTGAGGCCCCAGGGACTTTAGAGATCTGGCGAGGTGGGTAGGGCAGGCATATCCTTGTGGAGATCGAATCGGAGTATGGGGCGGTGGGGAGGAGGTATGGGATGTGGAATTCTCAGGGGTGGTGGGGAGGAGAATAAAATCTAGAGTGTAAAAATAGTAATAAAAAAATCAATGAAACAAAGTGTTAGCTCTTTGTGAAAATCTATTAAGATTAACAAACCCTTAGCCAAATAGATGGAGGTGCTGATCAGTTCCTGTGCTGTAGAAGTGGACACCTGACAACTTTGTTATGTGTGAGAGACAGTTATCACTGATGGAAGAACAATTTGTTACCCAATAGCGTTGACAGTGTGATGTGAAGCAGCCTGGATCTTACTGTGGATGTGGCTGGGAACATGCTGCCCAGCCTCACATTTGACCTGGCTAAGAACAGGAGCAGAATAATTGACAATACAATTGATCATAAAAGAGGCCTCAATAAATACAAAGATATTGAAATAATCCCATGCCTCCTATCAGATCCCCTTGAACTAAGGCTTGTCTTCAATAACAACAAAAACATTAGAAAGCCCCCCCCACACACACACACACAAACACACACACACATGGAAATTGAACAATGCTCTACTTAATGACAACTTGGTCAAGGAAGAAAAAAATTAAAGACTTTTAGAATTTAATGAAAATTAAGGAAGAGCATACCCAAACTTATGGGACACAATGAAAGCAGTGCTAAAAGGAAGGCCCATTGCTCTGTGTGCCTCCAAAAAGAAATTGGAGATAGCATACGCTGACAGCTTTATACAAACCAAATCTCTAGAGCCAAAAGAAGCAAGTACACTGAAGAGGAGTAGAGGGCAGGAAATAATCAAACTTGGCTGGAATCAACCAAGTAGAAACAAAAAGAACTGTAGAAAGAATCAACAAAACCAGGAGCTGGTTTTTGAGAAAATCAACAAGATAGATAAACCCTTAGCCAGAATAACCAGAGGGCAGAGAGACAGTATCCAAATCAACAAAATCAGAAATGAAAAGGGAGACATAAGAACAGGAACTGAGGAAACTAAAAAATGATCAGATCCTACTACCAAAGCCTGTACTCACTCAACAAAACTGGAAAAATCTGGAGGAAATGAACAATTTTTAGACAGATATAAGGTATCAACATTAACTCAGGATCAGATAAACCATCAAAACAGTCCCAAAAACCCTAAAAATATAGAAGCACTCATTAACAGTCTCCCAACCAAAAGCAGCACAGGACCAGATGGGTTTAATGCAGACTTCTATCAGAACTTCAAAGAAGACTTAATACCAATATGCTTCAAACCATTCCACAAAATAAAAACAGAAGGAACACTACATAATTCATTCTTTGAAGCCACGTTTATCTATATACCTAAACCACACAAAGACCCAACAAAGAAAGAACTTGAGACAAATTTCCCTCATGAGTATTGATGCAAAAACACTCAATAACATTCTTGCAAACCAAATCCAAGAACACATCAAAATGATCATTCCCCATGATCAAGAAGGCTTCTTCCCAGGGATGCAAGGATGGTTCAATATATGAAAATCTATCAACATAATTCACTATATAAACAGTTTTTTAAGGAAAAAACACGTGACTATATTCGATGTGGAAAGAGCATTTGTCAAAATTCAATATCCCTTCATGATAAAAGTCTTGGAAAGGTCAGGAATTTACGGCCCATACCTAAAAATAGTAAAAGCAATATACAGCAAAGTATATTGTAAAATATACTGTATAGTAAAAAGATAGGCAAAATTACTTCAGTAGAACCAGGAATACAGTAGGTGTCACTATCCTAACATCTTACAAAATAGACTCTGAAGAGATGAGGCACATGTAATTGTAATTAAGGAAACAGTTGACCAAGAAGTCATTAACATCCTAAGCAAATATGTACATGGACACAGTTTCAAAAATAGGTGATTGCAGTACCCAACAGAATGTATTCCTAGGCCTGCAAACTTCTGCAAATGAAAATTAGGATACTAGCCTTTCTCTTGGAACTTGAAATCCTGGGAATTCTTGGAAGAGTCTCTCTCCTTTTCTCCCTCCATCCCCCATCCTCTCTCTCATCCCCTCCATTCCTTCTACCACTCTCTCATTTTCTCTTACTCTGGTCCTCTATTTCTGTATCACTCTCTTTGCAGCAGTGATTAAATAATCAACTGTAAGAATGGAAACAGAGAAGGCTATAGATGTATGTGAAAAGAACAGAATCAGGTCTTGACTCTAATATATATTTTCTGGAATCTGGATAACTAAAGAGCCTCTTAGAGAGGTCTAGATAAATAGGGAGACTTTCAGTAAGAAATTTGGTATTTGTTTTAGAGTGAACATGTAAAATAGGAAGCTACATGTAGCCTAATTAGCCCCTAGACACAATCTTCATGTGGAATTAGATATCTGCTCAAAGAATCAACGTAGGTCCATGTGCTGGATAGTTTTATATCAACAAAAATGTTGTCATCTGACAGGAGGAAACCTCAATTAATACAATGTCTCCATTTGATCTCATTATAGGCAAGCATGTAGACAATTTCCTTATTAGAAAATTATTTTTATTAGAGAAATCTCATTACCTGTGGGAGTATTCAACAAATTGTAGGTGGTGCCATCCTTGGTCTGGTGGTCCTGTGTCTAATAGAAATCAGGGTGAATTAGCCACATGGCTAATTCTGAAAAGTCTCTTGAATTCCAAAAGTCACATACTCACAAAAACTATCTGTATCTGGCAACATTGTGCCCCAGCTAGAACACTAAGCAAATTATAGACAGCTGCTTTGAACAATCTGAAGCATCCCTATATCTCCAAGCCTGAGAGTAAAACAAGCATATTGTTAATACTTTCTGTGTTCTTATTCATGAAATCTAAATCCTCACTACAGTATTGAGATCTTGTTTTGGCTTTTCAGAGTTCTGCTTGTGATGCTTCAGCGAGACAATTTGTTATTTTTTTAATTTTAATTTATTTCTCATTTATTTACATTCCTCCACCCAGTCCCCCTCAAAGAGTCTCTCCCTCTATCCCCTACCCCTCTCCTCTTAGAAGGTGGAGACCCCCAAACCTCTTAACCCCAAACCATGGCACATCATGTTTCTGCAGGGTTAGGAGCATCCTCTCCAACTGAGGGCAAACAAGGAACCCCTATGTGCCAGGGCCCTCACTCCAGCCCGTGTATGATTTTTCGTTGGTGACTCAGTCTCAAAAAGCTAAAAGGGTCTAGATTAGTTGACTTTCTTTGTCCTCCAGTGGAGCTCTTATACCTCTCAGGGCCTTCAATCCTTCTCCCAACTCTTCAGTAAGAGTCACTAAACAAAGTCCAATATTTGACTGTGGGTATCTGCATCTGTCTGAGCCAGCTGCTGGGTAGAGCTTCTCAGAGATATTTATGCTAGACTTCTGTTTGCAAGTACTATAGAGTATTATTAATAGTGTCAGTAGTTGGTGATTGCTCAGGGGATGGATTTCAAGTTGGACTGCTTAATATTTGACCATTTCTTTAGTCTCTACTCCATCTTTATCCCTGTACTGCTTTAACACCAGACAGATTTTTGGTTAAAAGTGTTGTGGATATGTTTTTATCCGTATCCCTCCATTGGGAGCCTGACTGGAGACAGGAGGTGGCCTTTTCTGATTTCATGTTCCCACTGTTAGGCATCTCAGCTAAGGTAACCCACATTGACTCTTGGAAACCTGCCCCACCCAAGGTCTCTCATTATTCCAAGAGATTCTTCCTACCTCACTCCATCCAAAGAGCTACAGTTTTCCATTCTTTCTCCATCCTTCTGGCCCAGTATCCTGTCTTTACCCTGATACCCGATCCTGACCCCACATTTCCTTTTCTATCCGTGCCCCCATGCAATTCCCTTCCTCCTTCTACCTCCCATGAATATTTTGTTCCCCCCTCCAAAAGTGCTTCCTCACTTGATCCTTCCTACTTCTTTAACTTCTTTGGGTCTCAGGGATGTGTGATGGGCATTCTGTACTTTATGACTAATATCAGTTTATCACCAAGCATATACCATACTTGCCCTATAGATGTGGGTTACCCACTCAGGATATTCTCTAGTTCCATATATTTACCTACAAAATTTATGATGTCCTTGTTTTTAATATCTAAAGACTATTTTATTGTGAACCATATTATTCTGTATCCATTCTTCAGTTGATGGACATCTGGGTTGCTTTAGCTTATGGCTATTATGAATAAAGTTGCCATGAACATATTGGAGCATGTGTCATTGTGGTATGGTGGAATATAGTTTGGGTATATGCCCAGGAGATGTATAACTGAGTCTTCAGCTAGAACTATTTCCAATTTTCTGAGAAGCCTCCAGATTGATTTTCTGAGTAGACGTTCCATTTTGCAGTCCCACCAGTAATGGAGGAGTTTTCCTTTCCATTCTCCATATCCTCACCAGCATATGCTATCCCTTGAGTTTTGCCCTTAAATGTTCCAGTTGTCATAAAGTGGAATGTCAGGGTTGTTTTGATTTGCATTTCTCTGATAACTAAGGACAGTGAACATTTCTTTAAGCTGTTCTTTGCCATTTGAGATTGCTCTGCTGAGAATTCTGTTCAGCACAGTGCCTTATTTAGGTCATTGTTGGACTCGAGTTTTTTATAAAGTTTTTATAAAGTTTGGATATTAGCCCTTGGTCACATGTATGGTTAGTGAAGATATTTCCCAACTGGTAGGCTGTCACTTTGTAGAATCAACACAGTCCTTTGACTTACAGAAGCTTTTCAGTTTTATGAGGTCCAATTTATGGATTGTTTCTTTTAGAGCCTGACCAATTGCTGTTCTGTTCAGGAAGTTGTCTCCTATACCAATGCATTCAACACTATTTCCCCTGCCAAAGCAGATGAATCTCAAATTGGACTGGTTATTGGGCTTGAGTTTTATGCAGAGTGATGATTATGGATCCATTTTCATTCTTCTGCATGCAGTCATTCAGGTAGACAAGCACCATTTGTTGAAGATGCTTTCTTTTTTCCATTGTATGCTTTTTTTGTTTCTTTGATAAAAATCAAGTGTCCATGTGTGTGTATTTATTTCTGGGTCTTTGATTCAATTCCATTAATCAAGATGTCTTTTCCTAAACCAATACCATGAAATTTTTCGTCTATTGCTTTGTAGTATGACTTGAGATCAAGGATGTTGATACCTCCTGAAATTCTTTTATGGCTCAGGATTGCTTTGTCTATCCTGGGTTTTTTTCCATGTTAAGTTGAGAATAATAGCTCTTTCAAGCTATGCAAAAAATTGTGTTGGAATTTTGATTGGAACTACAATGAATTTGTAGAGTGTTTTTTATAAGATGTGCATTTTCACTATGTTAATCCTACCAGTCCACGAACATGGAATATCTTTCCACCTTTGGATATATTTACCATTTTCTTTCTTCAGAGATTTGAAGTTCTGTCATACTGATCTTTTGCCTGTTTAGTAAGAGTTACACCAACGATTTTCATATTATTTGTGGCCACTTGAAGGATGTTGTTATTTAGCAGTTGCTTATGTGTATTATGTTTTATCTGTGAATGGTGAAACTTTGAATTCATTATTTCCAAACTGAATCCCCTTAATCGCCTTTCATTGATTTTTCCTATTGCTAGAATTTAAAGTATTGATTAAATAGGAAGAGGCTTTTGTTATATTTAGGAATGTTCCTTGAGTCACTGATTTTTTTAGTTAAAGAGTATTAGATATTTTTTGAAGGATTTTCAGCATCTAATGTGAGGATCATGGAAATTTTTTGAACTTTGTTTATATAATAGATCACATTTATAGATTTTTAACAAATTGAACCATCCTTGGAATGAAGCTTACTTGATAATGGTGCATGATGCTCTTGATGTGTTATTGAATTAGTTTTGCTTGAATTTTACTGAATATTTTTGTGTTGATGTTCATTATCAAAATTGGTCTGAAATGCTGTTGCTTTTTTGTGCAGTCTTTGTATATTTTAGGTATCAAGGTGACTGTGGCATCATAGAATGAAATAGGTAGTTCTTCTTATGTTTCCATTTGTGTGGAATAGTTTGAATAGTATTTGTACTAGCTCTTTTTGAAGGTCTGGTGAAATCCAGAACTAAAACCATCTGAGCCTGGGTTCTTTTGTTTGCGAGACTTTTAAAGACTGCTTCTATTTGCTTAAGGATTGTAGGACTTTTTATATATTTACTTGATCTAGATTTAACTTGGTAAATGGAGTTTGTCTAGAAAAGGATCCATTTCATTTAGATATTCGAGTTTTGTGGAGTACAACCTTTTGAAGTAAGGCCTCAGTTTCTCTTGTTACATCTCCATTTTCATTTTCCAATATTATTAATTGCTAGAATTTAAAGTATTGATTAAATAGAAAGAGGCTTTGTTATATTTAGGAATGTGCCTTTTAGTTTGGCTAAGCCTTTTTTTAACTTGATGATATCCTCAAAAAACACCCCATGGCTTTTTACTTTGTTGATTTGTTGTTTTGTTCTCTTTGAATTTCATTGATTTCAGCCCTGAGTATAACTATTCCCTGCAATCTACTTCCCTTGGGCATATTTGCTTGTTCTAGAGCTTTTAAGTACGATGTTAAATGGCTAGTGTGATATATCTTTACAAAGGCACTTAGTGCTATAAACTTTCCTCTTAGCACTGGTTTCATTGTGTCCCAAAGTTTGGGTATGTTGTGTCTTCATTTTCACCAAATTTAAGAGTCTTTTTCTTACTTTATTTCTCCTCTAAACAAGTGATCATTGCATAAAGAGTTATTAAGTTTCCATGATGATGTGGATTTTCTGTTTTTTCTGTTGTTGTTGAAGTCCCACTTTAGTTCATGGTGATATGATAAGATGCAAAGGTTTCTTCAATCTTCTTTTACAGTTTAAGGCTTGCTTTGTGCCTGAATATATGGTTAATATTGGAGAGGTTCTATGTGGTGCTAAGAAGAAGGTATACTCTTTCAATTTTTGGTGAAAGTTTCTTTAGATATCTTTTAGGTCCATTTGGTTCATAACTTGTTAGTTTTATATTTTCCTTGCTGAGTTTGTGTTTCAATGACTTGTTCACCTGTGAGAGTGAGGTATTGATGTACTCTAGTTTTATTGTGTGAGGTTCAATGTGTGATTTGAGTTTTAGTAAATTATTTTTATGAATGTCTCTGCCTTTTTATTTGGGACATAAATATTCAGAATTGAGATGCCAACTTGGTGTGCTTTTTCCTTTGGTAAGTATGAAGTATCTTTCTTCTCTTTTGATTGGAAGTCTATTTTATTAGATATTAGAATGGCTACTCCAACTTGTGTCTTGAGTACATTTGCTTCCAAAACTTTTTCTGGCCCTTTACTTCTGTGGTGTCTATGTTGCTGACATATATTTCTTGCATGCAGAAGAATGAAGAAAACTATTTACTTTATATATCCAATCTGTTAGTCTGTGGCTTTTTATTGGTGAATTGAATCAGTCTATGTTGAGAGATTTAAGTTTTTGTTATTTTGGTGTTAGTGCTAATAGTGTGTGTGTGTGTGTGTGTGTGTGTGTGTGTGTGTGTGTATTTACTTCTTTTGGGTTTACTATAAGATGATTAATTTCTTCTGTTTTCTTGGGTGTTGCTACCCCTGTTTTGTTGAACTTTTCCTTCTAGTGTCCTCTGCAGGGCTGGATTAGTAGAATAATATTGTTTAAATTTGACTTTATCATGGGGATATCTCCGTGTATCCATCTAAGGTGATTGAAACTTTTGCTGGGTAAGTAATCTGTGCTGGCATCTCTAATCTCAAAGGCTTTGCAAAACATCTGTCCAGGATCTTCTGGGTTTTAAATTTTCTATTGAGAATGTGTAATTCTGACAGGTGTGAGTGTATATATTGCAAAGCCTTCTCCTCTTACAGATTTTAATATTCTTCCTTTTCTCTACATTTGATCTTTTGAGTATTATATGGTGGGAAGAGTTTCTTTTCTGGTCCAATCTATTTGTTGTTTTGTAAGCTTCTTGTATATTTATGGACTTCTTTGTTATTAGGTCAGGGAAGAAAGTTTTAGGTTGGGTAGGCAGTACTTTTCTTGCATGATTTTGTTGAAGATATTTTCTATCTCTTTGAACTGTAAATCTTTGCCCTCTTCTATTCCTCTTATGCTTAGGTATGACCTTTCTATAGTGACACAAATTTCCTGGACACTAGGAATTAGAAACTTTCTACATTTGGAATTTTTTTGACTGATGTATCAATTTCTTCTATGGTATCATTTACACCCAAGATTCTTGCTTCCATCTCTTGTGTTCTGTTGATGATGCTTGTGTCTGTAGCTCCTGTTCTCTTGCTACACTTTCTATTTTCAGGCTCAACCCAATTTTTATTGCTTCTAATTCAATTTTTAGGTCTTTAACATCTTTATTCATTTCCTTCACATGTTTGATTGTATTTTTAAAAATCAAGTGATAGAACATGCTAGCTATGATATGAAGTAAGAGGAAGACCCCTCAATTGCAGATGGGAGTGAATGCTTATACAATCATTTTGGAAATCAATTTGGTGGTTTTTCAGTGGAAATAGTCATAACTCAAGACCCAGCTATATCACTCCTCGGTATATACCCAAAAGATGCTCCCACAACACTTGCTTAACTATGTTCATACCAGCTTTATTCATAATGGCCAGAAGCAGGAAACAACCTAGACTCCTCAACTGAAGAATGAATGAATAAAGAAAATGGAATACATCTATATAATGGAATATTTACTATTCATCTATTAAAAGTAAAGACATCATTAATTTTGCAGGAAAATGGATCAATCTTTAGAATATCATTATGAGTGAGGCAACCCATCCCCAAAAGACATGCATGGTATGCATTCACTTATAAGTAGATATTAGCCATAAAATACAGGATGCCCATGCTAAACTCCATAGACTAAAGCAGGAAGAATGGCACAAGTAAAAATGCTTGAGCCTTATTTGGAAGAGGGAATAGAAAAGTCATAGAAGTTAGATAAAGGAAGAAACTGGGTAAGAGGACATGGGGGTTTTCATGGTCAGGTGTGGTAAGGGGCAAAAGTGATAGCCAGAAGATCTTAATAATGAATGGAAATGTGCAACTGATGGGAACAGGGAAATGTAGGGGCATCTACAGAAAGAGAGGGAGACCTGGAATAGGGAAGGCACTAAAGAATTATTGGGCATGTCCTTAACAGTGACTTACAGCATTGGAGATATAGAGCCCTGGAGGCTGACTCCTATGGCCATGCAGGAACCCCAACAGAGCCATATGGACAAAAAAACACACCAAAACTTTAACCCCCCCCCCCATAAATTATCCCATCTACAAGAATTTGATGGATGGGGGATGAAGCAGAGACTGAGGGAAAGAGAGCCAATAATTGGCCCATCTTGATACCCACCCCATAGGCAAGCACCAAACCCTGACACTATTCATGATACTCTGTTATGTTTGGAACAGGAATCTAACATGTGATTTCCTGAGAGGGTCTACCAGCAGCTGACACAGACAGATGCAGATACCCATATCCAAACTGTGGATGGAGATTGCGGACACTGATAGAAGAATAGGAGAAAGGATTGCAGCCCTGAAGGGGATAGTAACTCCACAGGAAGACAAACAAAGTCAACTAACCTGGACCATTGTGTCTCTCAGAGACTGAACTGCCTAACAAAAACATACATGGACTGGACATGGGCCTACCCTCATATATGTAATGGGCATGCAGCTTCTTCATGTAGGTCCCAAAGAAGTAGAATGTCTGCTATCCCAAAAGCTGTTGCCTGGATGTATGACATGCTCTTCTTTCTGGGCTGCCTCTCTGGGCTCTGTGGGAAAGGAATCCCTTAACCTCACAGAGACCTGAAGTGCAAGGGTAGGGTGATGCCCTCTCAGAGGATAAAGGAAAGTGGCCAATGAGTCATATATAAAGTGAATATGTAAAAACAAAAACAAAAACAAATCTAATGCCATTTTAACTGCAAGGTTTTCAACACATTGATTATTCTCTTATCTGAACTGATTTGTACCAAAGGAGTAACTATAGGATAGGCATTCATCAAAAACTTCTGAATAGTCAGGATGACTGGGTTGTATATCCATAACAGGATGGAGATAGATGAGACGATGAAGTCCACCAAGTACAAGACCACAAAGAAAACCACCAGCAGCAAGATGGTCTGGGTGGCTCTTTTCTCAGGGGATGCGCTCAGGTGGCTGATGCGATGAAGATGCTTGCATTGCCTCTGATGTCTGAACAAGATAATCACCATGTATGCACTTGTGATCAGCATGATTCCTACAAGAAACACATCCCTGGAAGTTGTCACTGTTACAATCATTCCCCTGATGATGTAGTTCATTGGGAAGAGTGAGCAGGATTTAGTGATCTTCATCTGCTTGATCTTACTCACATTGGTAAAACCACCAACATAGAAGATCAGGTTACTACTAAGAGCAAAATTGAAAGACCAAATGTAAAAGAAAGAAGCATTCATCATGTGTTTTCTTAGTTTATGTTTAAACTTCGCCAGCAAAGAGGTACTGGGACTGATAGTGACAGCCTGGAACACACTCAGGAGGCAAGTGATGCAGATAGAGAGGCCTCTCATCACCCTGTTTGTGTATAAAGTTACCTTACATTTGATGTCATTCTCAACATTCAGTGACTCAAATATGTCTGTAAGCATGATATTTCCTCCAGTGAGAATCATCACTATGTGAACAAAGGTCAGTTGACAGGAGATCAGATCAATGAGCTTAGGTCTATGACCTAGGATTATGAAAATATAAAAAACTAGAAGGAACATATTGGCTAGGACTCCAAGCCCAGCTTGAAAATAAAAGACATTCTCTAATGAGAACATAAGTGAAAAGTGTATTCATTTTAAGAGCATAGTGGAAGCATATTTCTTATTCCTGAAAAAAATAGAGAACACATGAAACTTATGACTCACTAGACAGTATATTTATATCATCACTCTATTTTCTATACTAACTCTTGATTAACCTGTCTCTTTAACTTTTTATGTTTCAGTGTGTACATTATGGACTACATGTCTATATACTCTCCATTTATCTCCTGTATTTATAGAATATTACAGATAATAAATGCATTTGCAATCATATTTGTACATAATAAAAATTTTGTCTGATTTATCTGAGTCTTACGGGTTAGAAATACAATACTATTGATATGATTTTCCTCATCTAATATTTAACACCTAAAACAGTACTGAGTAGCACAGAATATTAATCAGAATTTTACAGCTGCACAAAATGTATGTTGGGCTGGGAAAAAAATCACAAAAGCTATTCAAAGAGTCAGGTGATTCTTTCTCATATTCCATATATTTACTATGTTCTATTTTGCAACTGTCCTTGTTTTGACTCATAATTCTAATGGAACCACCATTGTAATTCATGATAATCTCCTTATTTTAATCAGCCGGGGGTCAATATCCATTCATCTTTTTTATGTTTCTTTTTCCATGAAACTACACATCCCCAGACCTAGAACTGGAGACACAGATACAGTTGGAGGCCATTGGAGTGCTTTCAACACTCCATTAATTGTACAACTATTATGAGTATAAGTGGCTATAAAGGGTTTCTCGTTGAATTTCCATGACATTTAAACGCTTTAGGAACCATTTCAAGCTCCAAGCTAGGGCTGTCCCACAGCCCTGAGGACCTAAAATCTGCCTAGAGAGAGCTAGTCTCCCAGGAGTGTTCTCCCTCCCAAGCCCACAGATGAGACTCCACATTAGCTCTACTAACTGCCCAAAGAGGGACCTGTCAGGAGTGCACAGGGCACAGGAACTGAGGAACAATCTGGGACAGAACGCTTTCTGTCTCAGTCTGCACACAGAGCTAAGGCTGTCCCACAGCCCTCCCAACCCAAAACCTGGCCAGAGGGCCTCCCAGGAAGGAGTGCTTGCACTCCTAAGATCATAGGCTTACAGGCTTACAGGTTCACAAGCTCCAGTAAGGGACAGGAAGACCAACTAACATGAGAGATAATCAGATGGAAAGAGGCTAACACAAGAACCTAAGCAACAGAAACCAAGACTACTTGGCTTCATCAGAACCCAATTCTCCTACCACAGCAAGTACCGCACACCCCAGCACACCAGAAAAGCAAGATGTGAATTAAAAATCACGTCCCATGATAATGATAGAGGACTTTAAGACAGAATAAATAACTCCCTAAGGAAATACAGGTAAACAAGTAAAAGTCATTAAAGAAGAAACACGAAAATCCCTTAAAGAGTTATAGAAAAACACAACCAAAGAGGTGAACGAATTGAACAAAACCATTCAGGATCTAAAAATAAAAACGGAAACAATAAAAAAAGCTCAAAGACAGACAAACCTGGAGAAATCAGGAGTGATAGATGCAAGCATCAGCAACAGAATACAAGAGATAGAAGAGAGAAACTCAGAGGCAGAAGATACCATAGAAAACATCAACACAACCTTCAAAGATAATGTAAAATGCAAAAAGCTCCTAGCACAAAACATTCAGTAAACCCAGGACACAATGAGAAGATCAAACCCAAGGTTAATAGGTATAGAAGAGAGTGAAGACTCCCAACTTAAAGGGCCAGTATATATCAACAAAATTATAGAAGAAAATTTCTCTAACCTAAAGAAAAAGATGCCCATAAACATGTGAGAAGCCTAGAGAACTCCAAATAGATTGGACCAGAAAAGAAATTTTGCCCATCATATATTAGTCAAAACACAAAATGCACAAAACAAAGAAAGAATATTAAAAGAGGTAAGGGGAAAAGGTAATGTATAAAGGCAGACCTATCAGAATTACACAATACTTCTCATCAGAGACTATGAAAGCCAGAAGATCCTGAGCAGATGTCATACAGACCCTAAGAGAACACAAATGCCAGCCCAGGCTACTATATCCAGCAAAACTCTCAATTAACATGGAGAAACCAAGATATTCCATGAGAAAACCATATTTACACAATAACATTCTACAAATCCAGCCCTACAAAGGATAATAGATGGAAAACTCCAACACAAGGAGGGAAACTACACCATAGCAAAAGCAAGAAAGAAGTCTTCATTCAACAAACCCAAAAGAAGATAGCCACACAACCATAATTCCACCTCTAACAAAAAAAGAAAGGAAACAACAAATACTATTTTTTTAATATCTCAACATAGGGAACTCAGTTCCCTAATAAAATGACATAGACTAAGACACTGGATATGTAAACAGGACCCAGCATTTTGCTGCCTACAGTACATAAACCTCAGTGACAAAGATAGACACTACCTTAGAGTAAAATGCTGGAAAATATTTTTCAAGCAAATGGTCCCAAGAAACAAGCTGAGTAGCCATTCTAATATTGAATAAAATAAACTTTCAATCAAAAGTTATCAAAAAAGATAAATAAGGAAGGACACTCATATTCATCAAGGTAAAATCTACCGAGATGAACTCTCAATTCTGAACATTTATGCTCCAAATGCAAGTATACTCACATTCATAAAACAAGTTTTGCCAAACCTCAAAGCATGCATTGCAACACACAATAATAATAGGAGACTTCAACAGCCCACTCTCATCAATGGACAGATCATGGAAAAAGAAACTAAAAAAAGACACAGTGAAACTAACAGAAGTTATGAACCAAATGGATTTAACAGATATATATATATATATAGAGAGAGAGAGAGAGAGAGAGAGAGAACATTTCATCCTAAAGCAGAAGAATATACCTTCTTCTCAGCACCCTCACAATAACTTCTCCAAAATTGATCATACAATCAGTCACAAAACAGGCCTCATAAATATGAGAAGATTTAAATAATCCCCTGCATCATATCACCATGGAGTAAGGCTGGTCTTCAATAACAAAAAAAAAAAAAAAAAAAAAAAAACCAACAACAGAAGGTTCATATACACATGAAAGCTGAACAATGTTCTACTCAAAGATAACTTCATCAAGGAAGAAATAAAGAAAGAAATTAAAGACATTTTAGAATTTAATGAAAATGAAGGCACAACATACCCAAACTGAGATAAAATGGAAGCAGTACTAAGAGGCACTCATAGCTCCAAAAAGCAACTGTAGAGAGCATACACTAACAGCTGGACAACATACCTGAAAGCTCTAGAACAAGAAGAAGTAAATATACCCAAGAGGAGTAGAAGGCAGGAAATAATCAAACTTAGAGCTAAAATCAACCAAGTAGAAACAAAAAGAACTATACAAAGAATGAACAAAACCAGGAGCTGGTTCTCTGAGAAAATCAACAAGATAGATAAACCCTTAGCCAGACTAACCAGAAGGCACAGATATACTACCCAAATTAACAAAATCAGAAATGAGAAGTGAGACATAACAACAGAATCTGAGGAAATTCAACAATCATCAGATCCTACTACAAAAACTTTTATTCAACAAAACTGGAAAATGTGGATGAAATGAACTATTTCCTAGACAAATACCAGCCACCGAAGTTAAATTAGGATCAGATAACCATCTAAAAGAAACCCCATTTCAGTATTAAAGAACTAGATCTCAGTTATCAGGAGAAATACTATTTTTCTTTCTTTTTTATTTAGGAGGGAACTAAATCACTAATAGTATATTGTTTTATGACTTTTTCAGATATCTGTAGTTTTTCTTTTACCTAACTATATCTTTCTTTGAATTTATCTCCCTCCCCCTTACTTAAGACCCACTCATTTTCTTATTTCCCTCTCCAGTAAATAGTGTCCTGCTGTGCCCTTTTCCCTTCCTCCTACCTTCTTCTATATTTATCTCTCTCCTCCTCCCAGTAAGCATGGTCCTTTCCATTTCTCTAGTTAGTCCCCTGCTATCCCTGCTATTTCTCTATTGCTCCCCTCTCCAACACCTATCCTGACAATGGTTCCATTGCTTTCTTGATTTCTGTAGTTTCTACAGGCTACACAATCACATCTGAAGATGTCCAGCTAGGAGCCTACAACAAGAGAGAACGATGACAGTAAGACAAGCAGTATTTTCCACACATTATGATAAACACAAACATGCTGAAGATGACCAGATGGTGATACTGCTTGAGAGTTTCTGTAAAAAAGATTCCTTCCCATGCACTGGAAAACTAAGGTCCCAAATGTAATCGTGCATCATCAGCACCCAGACATTCTTTAAAGTTTTCCTCAACTCTCTTACCTTTGGTGCTTACATAGGTTACTTGGCCTGGTTACCAGGATTGGTTTATTATTGAGTTGATTTAATTCAGTACTTCAAATCAGCTTTGTGACAAGGAAATAAAGAACAGCTACACTGACTCATATTCTTGTGAGAATCTTATGACCAATAGTTTTATCAAGCTTACTTACATATTCCACGTATATAGACACATACATCCATGTATACACAAAAATCCTGCAGAAGTTAGTTGAAAAGACCATCCTATAACATTCTCATGAAAATGACATGATAAATCACACATTTTATATTTACATGATTTTTTCTCCTAAAATGTTAAAGTGAAGGAATAGATTCATCTCAATATCCAGAGCCAGACTTTGAATTCTCTCAAATCTCTCAAATTTATTCTCTTTGAAGGAGATTAAATACCTTCATAGTAGCTGCATAGTAATGGTCTGCTCTTTGAAAGCGTGAGGATATGGGTTTGAGAGACATGTTGGTCAAGTGTAGTGTTAGGTAGGATCCATGATCACTCCATCCCAGGACTTGTAGGAAGCCACCACAGGGCTTGTAGAGAAGTCGTGGGACAAAGCTCCGGGGTAGCTCAATCTGAGATGCGGGACTTGGCACAGCTGAAGGTGGCCATCTGGTTATCAGGCTCGCGGGCATGCAGGTGCCACTGGGAGCCACACAAAAGCTGAGAACGGAGTGGGGGTCTGCAGGCTCGATGAAGCCTGGGGCTGAGGAGGAAAGAGGGAGCTCTAGCTGATCGAACGGGGAGAGTCTTCAGCTTGATGGTGGCAGGCTGTGTTTGGCTTGGTGGTAGCCATGGTTCGCAGCACAGAGAGGCCTTCTACAGGATACTAGATGGCAGCTCTGTAGGCAAAGGCCTTCTCCATGGTTGCCCATAGCAGATCCCAATGAGAAGAAGTAGTCCACAGAAAGTGGATGCATTAAACCGTACACCATTTCTCATGGTGAGTCTGAGATTAAATACATTTATCTGGGAGGAGTGTCTGGGAAGGAAAGGTTATTGGCAAAACCTCCAGCATTTAGGTTCTTTATTATAATGGAGATCTTTCTTGAGCCTATTTGACCTGTGATCACCTCCTCTACCTGTAGAGGGGATTGGCACATTGCCTTTATATGACCGATGGCCACAAATCTATGGAGAGCTGAGGCTAGTGATAGGTGCCTGGGAATCAGGCAAAATACCTACTGTCCCTTCAGGCTCACTAAGGTTTCAAGCCTTAGCTCAACTGGGAACCAGGATGCCTTTCACTGTCCTATAGTTAAGAGCACTTTTATCTCTTACAAAGGACCTCTATTAGCTCCTCAGCAATGACTTGGTGGCGCATGACTATCTCTACCTGTAGTTCCAGAATATGCATTGCCCTCTCTGGCATGTCATACAGTGTTACACAGACACATATGCAAGCAAAACATTCATTAATATATGTAAAATAAAATAAATAATTCCAAAATAAAAGCCCTGGATAACAAAATTCAAGACTTGGTCTCCCAATGGAAAAAAATCACTAGCCTTATTTGAATTTCAAAATTGTAAATGCACAAACCATGTATGTATAAAATTTTTTATTATTTGTTTATAAAAATTTATTATAATAAAACATGTACTATATTTGTGTATAATTGTATATAACTTGTATATATGTATATAATTGTATGATAATATAAAGTAAGAAATAGTGATCTAACTTTTTTCTTTAGGTACACTCTTTAAACGCTCTAGCTCATCCAATATTTGTAAATATTTATCACATACAGAAAATGAAACATCTCAAAATGATCAAATGGAATTTTTCTCTTGAGTTCATAGAAGCTAATACTAAACCAGAAAAGACCATAGTTACCACAAGTACAGAGCAGTGATCATATGATACACTGAGAAAAGTTAATTTCTTTTATTTGAAAAATTACAGTTCTGGGGTCTTTCGCATTAGTTTAAAATATAATATTTAGTTGTAAGTACTAAACCCCAAAGTGTGTCAATAAAGCTTAATAAAAATGAGAAGACATCACTACTAAATTGAACCAGACCAAAAGAGTAAGCAGTATCCAAGTGGCTGTCTGACGAGCTGTGTAATCAGAGACTAAAGGTTGCTTTCTGTATTTTTTAAAGAAAAATCATTTTAGTCATGCATTATGACAGTATTTGATTTTAAACTTCTTTTATGATTTATGCGTTCTTCTTTGTGGAGATTAATAATCTAAGTATCATACAAATATACTAGGTGAAAAGTAACATTTTCATTTTTAGTTTTGCCATATTTAGCGAGTAATGACCTAAAAGCAATATAAATACTCAGAACATAAACTGAGTATGTGACTTAAGGTGACAAGCATAGTGTTGCCTGATAGTCCACTGCTAGCATGAATGAGTCTTTAGGAATCTTGGGACCTTAGCCACCTAAGCCAGTTCCCTAGAATCTTTGCAAAGTATATAATGACTGCAGAACTAAATACTGGTCAGTATTTAGTATTAATTCAGAGCTATTATCTGATGCTCTTAAGGGATGAACTGTTCTTTGGAAATCGAGTTTATGGTGGTGTAACTGGAAGCACACAGATGCTGACGAGTATTATCATCCCACAGTTACCAGCCAGTTTCCTGAGATGAAGCAGAATAGCAGAAGTGTCACTGCAGAGACTGTGGGAAAGCAATCATACCCAGAGTTTCATAACAGGTGGCATGGCATAAGTTTTGGAAAGATATGAAGATGTGGTCTGGAAGTGTGTGTATGTGTGTGCACGTGTGCATGTGCATGTATAATTATTGGATTACTGGGGCTATGAATAAAGCAGTGACATACTGTGGGCCAGGGCCACTAGCTTGAATACCTTTACATCAACTGAGTTAAAAACTGAGATTTATGTAAAATATGTTTGTACAAGGAAATAAACTTTTAAAAATGGAAGATGTGTTTTCCATTGATTTCATAAAATCCATGGGCCCTGACTACATTACTGTTGCAGTCTTTTAGTGTTATTTATTCAAAACAAACTGAAAATTCATTAATTATTGCAAACACAATGATAAACTCAAGTTTTATCATTTGGTGTTTGTGGTGTTGATACTTTGTGGTCAGTGACTTAATGTCATTAACTGGCATAATTTTGTTCCATTTCTTAAAAATTAACAATTTCATCATTCTATATTTTCTGTTTTTAGTTTAATTTTGTTATATTTCTGTGTGTATGTGTGTCTGTGTATGTGTGAGTGTTTGTGTGTGTATGTGTGTGTGTGTGTGTCTGTGAGAGAGAGAGAGAGAGAGAGAGAGAGAGAGAGAGAGAGAGTTAGTTAGTTTAAGAAAAAGAGGGAAAGATCTCATAACCTGTATTTCAAACTGACTTCAATCAAACCTACAACACTTGCACCTTAGCCTTGAAAGTGGTAGGACACATGGTAGGATGGATAGTTGGTAAGATGGATAGATGCTAATATGGATAGATGCTAAGATGGATAGGTGCTAAGATGGATAGATGCTAAGATAGGTAAATGCTATGATATGGAGAGAGTTCAATAGTATAATATAAAGCAAAGCCATGTGTTGGTTTAAAACTAAAAAGAGTGTGCCCACGTTTTTGTTGTTCCTTCCTCCCGTTTTTCTTCTGTCTTTTACATTTAAAACAGTGCCAGATTCTGAAACCAACCCTCCTTAACCAGCCTTGTGCACACATTGTGCTGTTGCTCCCCTCTGAGGCAGGAACATGGGAGGAGGAGGATGTCTTTCTGTCTTTGGCTAGAACACTGCTTTATAACATCTGAATGAATCAGTCTGTCCTGGGTTTATCTGCCTACTCCATAGCCCTCCTGCTCCCCTCAACAGGAGGTAGCTCTCCTGTCTGATTGTGCTCCCTGCACTGCATTGCAGTGGTTTCCAATTGCCTGGTGAATTTTGCCTTAGTTCTATGGTACTTTAACTTCCAGGACTTTGAAAAACTTGGACAATGATGGCTGGAAAGATGGTGCATTGTTTAAAGCATTGACTGCTCTTTCAAAGAGGTTCAATTCTCAACACCCAGAAGGTGGCTCATTAAATGTCTGTAACTCAAGTTCCAATGGACCCAACCCCTTCACCCAAACAGACATGCAGGACAAACACTATGCACACTAAGTTAAAAAAAAAAAACAACTGGACAATGGTAGATTTTTTAAGCCATAATTCCTTATGGTACAATTTTTGTGTTGGCAGCTACTATACGGTTACACTGTTCACTGAGTAAAATGGACTTACCAGCAGCCACTTAGCTAGGGGTTCTTTTTTTTTTATTATTATTATTAACTTGAGTATTTCTTGTATACATTTCCAGTGTTATTCCTTTTCCCGGTTTCCAGGCAAACATCCCCCTCCCCACTCCCCTTCTTTATGGGTATTCCCCTCCCCATCCTCCCCCACTTTAGCCCTCCCCCCAACAATCTAGTTCACTGGGGGTTCAGTCTTAGCAGGACCCAGGGCTTCCCCTTCCACTGGTGCTCTTACTAGGATATTCATTGCTACCTATGAGGTCAGAGCCCAGGGTCAGTCCATGTATAGTCTTTAGGTAGTGGCTTAGTCCCTGGAAGCTCTGGTTGCTTGGCATTGTTGTACATATGGGGTCTCGAGCCCCTTCAAGCTCTTCCAGTTCTTTCTCTGATTCCTTCAATGGGGGTCCAATTCTCAGTTCAGTGGTTTGCTGTTGGCATTCGCCTCTGTATTTGCTGTATTCTGGCTGTGTCTCTCAGGAGCTATCTACATCCGGCTCCTGTCGGCCTGCCCTTCTTTGCTTCATCCATCTTGTCTAATTGGATGGCTATATATGTATGGGTCACATGTGGGGCAGGCTCTGAATGGGTGTTCCTTCTGTGTCTGTTTTAATCTTTGCCTCTCTATTCCCTGCCAAGGGTATTCTTGTTCCCCTTTTAAAGAAGGAGTGAAGCATTCACATTTTGATCATCCGTCTTGAGTTTCATTTGTTCTAGGCATCTAGGGTAATTCAAGCATTTGGGCTAATAGCCACTTATCAATGAGTGCATACCATGTGTGTTTTTTCTGTGATTGGGTTACCTCACTCAGGATGATATTTTCCAGTTCCGACCATTTGCCTACGAATTTCTTAAAGTCATTGTTTTTGATAGCTGAGTAATATTCCATTGTGTAGATGTACCACATTTTCTGCATCCATTCCTCTGTTAAAGGGCATCTGGGTTCTTTCCAGCTTCTGGCTATTATAAATAAGGCTGCGATGAACATAGTGGAGCACGTGTCTTTTTTATATGTTGGGGCATCTTTTGGGTATATGCCCAAGAGAGGTATAGCTGGATCCTCAGGCAGTTCAATGTCCAATTTTCTGAGGAACCTCCAGACTGATTTCCAGAATGGTTGTACCAGTCTGCAACCCCACCAATAATGGAGGAGTGTTCTTCTTCCTCCACATCCTCACCAGCATTTGCTGTCACCTGAGTTTTTGATCTTAGCCATTCTCACTGGTGTGAGGTGAAATCTCAGGGTTGTTTTGATTTGCATTTCCCTTATGACTAAAAATGTTGAACATTTCCTTAGGTGTTTCTCAGCCATTCGGCATTCCTCAGCTGTGAATTCTTTGTTTAGCTCTGAACCCCATTTTTAATAGGGTTATTTGTCTCCCTGCGGTCTAACTTCTTGAGTTCTTTGTATATTTTGGATATAAGGCCTCTATCTGTTGTAGGATTGGTAAAGATCTTTTCCCAATCTGTTGGGGTTCTTTTATCCTTGGCCTGCAGAGCTGCAATTAACACAGCTGTCACTGGAGATCTGCAGGTCTCTGTTCTCCATGACTTGCAGCAAAGGCACAGGCACAGTCCTGGTGGTGAGGTTTCCTGTTTTTACTTTTAGCTTCTCTCTGAGCCCCAAGATGATGCTAGATGTAGCTTCTCAGACATGATGCCTTTACCTCAGGATCAAAAACAATGCAGGCCCTGAGAGACCAGTTCTACTCCACCTTGGAACCGGCCTCCATCTTACAAAAAAAAAAAAGAAAGAAAGGAAGGAAGAGAGAGAGAGAGAGAGAGAGAGAGAGAAGAAAGAAAGAAAGAAAGAAAGAGAAGAAGAAAGAAAGAAAGAAAGAAAGAAAGAAAGAAAGAAAGAAAGAAAGAAAGAAAGAAAGAAAGGAAGGAAGGAAGGAAGAAAGGAAGGAAGGAAGAAAGGAAGAAAGAGAGAGAACTTGACCTGCAGCTGAACCCAAGCTATACCCAAGGACCAGAAAGGACCCCACAGCTTGTCCTTAGCCAAAGTTACTCCCTAGTTACTTCCTATCAACAGTTAATCTAAGATAAATCTGATTGTTTCAAATGTACTTCCAGACCATTTGTGGTTATATAAGGTCTCGATTCAGAGCACCTAACTGTTAGCTTATACTCATTCTATTAGATGCTTGCCAGACGAAATTACCTCTCCTCACCCGCTCTCTTGCTCCTATTTTCTTTTAAAAACTTGTTCTGCTAAGGGTTTCTCCTCCACCTTTATCTTCCTATCCTGCTATATTAGGGCTGGGTTGAAGGAGAGTCCAAGCCCAAGGTTGTAATAAAGAGATCCAAACCTTTTACATCAGAAATGACACCTTGGTGGTGTTTTGGGGCTCAAAAATGCATCCTGGCAACAGACTGGAGAATGTAGGTCCTACAAGTATGTGTCCAATCATGATACCAGATTTCCTCTGCACTTTATGGGAGCCATCCCCACTTAGTATGGAGCCCTGAAATGCTGCCAGCCTGAGTATGAGCTGCTGAGCATCTTTAGCATTGATGCTATTTCCTCCTGAGGTCAGTGAGAGTTCTGACAAAAAAGGAAATGCCAGTCTATTAGTCTTCCTGATTTTACTTTCAGTTTTGATGCAGGGCTTTGATAGGCTTTGGAGCACATGAGGCAGCAGTAATTTTTCTGAAGCAACTGCACTGAAATTCAAATGAGTTTCCTCATCAGAGTATATCAAATAAGCACTCTGTAAAGTTGTTCTGGATGGCTATAAGCCAGTGTGGTATGGGCTGATTATATAACAGCATTCTGTGTTGGTCAGCATCAAAAATACTTTGTGACTATACATGGACTGACCCTGAGCTCCAACCTCATAGGTAGCAATGAATAGCCTAGTAAGAGCGCCAGTGGAAGGGGAAGCCCTTGGTCCTGCTAAGACTGAACCCCCAGTGAACATGATTGTTGGGGGGAGGGTGGTAATGGGGGAAAGATGGGGAGGGGAACACCCATACAGAAGGGGAGGGGGAAGGGTTAGGGGGATGTTGGCTGTGAAACCGGGAAGGGGAATAACAATCGAAATGTAAATAAGAAATACTTAAGTTAATAAAGATGGGGAAAAAAACTCACTGAAAAAAAATACTTTGTATTCGATAATCTTGGTTACCGTCTGAAATAACTTAAAATATTCCTCACATAAAAAACATTTATGGTAGATACAGAGTGCTTTATCATTTTTTCTAAGTCATTAACTGTTCTTTTAAAAAAGGGTATTTTTATCTACTTTTGTAACTTCATCAGAATAAACTGTATTGAAAGCAAAAAATGAGAAGAAAGAAATAAGGAAAATCTCAGGATCATAAGTGTGATAGGTGCATGCCGCCATACCTGTATTCGTTTTCCATTTAAATCTTATGTACAATAGTAAAAGATTCTCCAGAAAAATAATAATGGTGTTTGTGAGATTCATCACCTACTCGTAAATTTACACTGCATTTCATTGTGAATAAACAATTGTATTTGTAACTATTGAAGGATAACTTAGGGATATTTACTTTAAATAATTCATACTATTTAAGAATTGTAAATATTTTTTCACTGCTATTGAAAAACTTACTGAATATTATATCAGTAGCAATGTAACAAGATTCAATTTAGAAAACAGGAAATATTAAAATTGAATTTATTTTAATTGAAACACTCAAATATCTACAGCAAATTATTAAGTTTATATTTTATAAGGATAATATGACATATATTTAATTAAATAAGTGAGGTGAGATTTACAGATACTTTTGAAATACCCAGAAAATATTATATTGTTATTATATTATTATTATTAAATAATTATATAAATATTATTATATAATTATATAAATATTATAAATTATTACAGTAGAATAACAAATCTGTCTAATTTTAAATAAACATATTATATAATGTTATCCATGTCTTAGGTTTTCCCAGGCCATGGGTTGAAACATTCCTGAGAATTATTAGGCATATGCAAACTTAACAAACCAGAAAATTACTGATAAACTCTAAATTAGTTAATATTTCTTGTACATTCCTACCTTATGCTTTATATAATTAAGCACATACAGGCAGTTAACTTGAGAAAAGAAAAAAATGCAAATTACAACCTAAATGTAACTGGATACTGTAAATGCGCTCATGCATACCAGCAAATGTGGGTTACTGTTTTTCACCCTCTAAGGTATTTCATTGTCTTATTACAGGAGTGGAAAACCAACAGAGTTGGCAATGCCTAGATGGAACCATGATCTTAGAATTATTAGACTACACACTCAGGAGAACCCTATGTCATATATAGCTGCTTAAAATGTTGCATTGGGAGCTATTTTTAACATGCACATGAATGCACATTCATTGTAAAAAGTGATGATTTCATGGCATGTTCACTCAATACATAATACCCATTGATCACTTTACCCTATTAGCCATTTCTGTCTCTCCGTCATTCTGCTAGGCACCTGTCCTTATTCCAATAGCCTCCTTCTTGTGTCATGCATATAATCAGAGGTCAAAGTAAGTGAAATCTATGTTCCTTTATATATTATTAAACTGATACCATTATGTCTACATGCATCTGTTGAATGATTACTATATTGTAGATCACAAAAATAATATTCTAAGCAGCAAATTTTTAATAATTTAGTAAAGAAAAATCCTGCTTCATTCTAACACATACTTAAAGCTCACTATAATGAAGAAAAAAAGAAACACTCACCAGGCCATGCCTTTGACAAGTATTCCTGTAGCATGAGGCCCCCAAACTAGTTATAAGGAAATAATATAATCAGCTCATCTCCCTATAGTCCCATAATTATCATGTCATCTGGAGAAGGCAATTCTGATATTCACATTATCAGAATATTAAAAAGTGCTACCTCCAAGTAGAAAAGTGAACTTTCCTAGTTCCAGAAGAGCAGGGGATTAGGAACAGCTGGACTCTGGGTTTCCCATGTGTGAGCTATTCTCTATAGGCCATATCTGTCTGTGTGGATTAACTGATCCCAGTCCTAAACAAAACAAATGTAACATTAATAATAATAACCCAATTAACAGAAGTAGAAGAGCATTTTAGATTACACATGGTATCATTCCTGCTTCTCAAATCTCAATGGTATCCTCCATACTTACTTGACAGAAGTTTCAGGGTTTCACCTAGAAATTAATAGCACCTTTGTTAAAATTAGGAAAATGTGACCTCCTCCAAATACACTTAGGAAAAGTAATCTTTCTTACAAAACACACAGAAGTGAGGTAATTGTTTTATCAGGAAAAACTGGGCTGTACAGCTGGAACATAGCTCAGTTGATAGACACCATGCCTAGAAAGTATTGTGTATGTAAAACACCATGAAATATGTCAAACCTTCAAGTTATAGGCACAGGTGAGGGAGAGTAATCTCAAATAGACAATCTTCAATAAGATCATAAAAGAAAACAACCCAAAAACATACCCATAAACCTCAAGAATCACAAAGAACACACAGAAAAGGGCAGAATCAAAAATTTTCACGTATCTTATACGTAAAACACTGAGTATGCAGAACTAAAAACTGCATTAAATGCTCTAAGAGAAAAACTTCAAATGAAAAATAAAGAAAATACATTAAATGGAAAAATGAATTTCCTTGATTACAGGGAGTGGAGCAGCTGACTTCTCAAGGTAAACTTTCGAAGGCAGAAGAGCCTGCTCAATATATCCCAAGTGCTAAATGACACTAATCTTAAAACAATATACCCCATAAAATTAATGCTGTGATTGAAGGAAGAAGACCCAATTTACTGAGGTTTCAGTAGCAGATAGAGATCTTGTTTGGAGCTTTAACAGTTCCCTAAATGTGAATCACAAGGAGAGCCCTTGGAATTTGGGGCCCAAACCGTCATCAGCAAGTGGTCTGTCAGTAGTCAGTCCCCCTTTGAGAGACTGCTCTGTACCTGTTACTGAATCTTAGGAGAAACCAAAAATTTGTCAGTGGGCCACCAGATTACCATGTGATTCTAGGATTTGTTTAAGATTGGTTTTATGTGACCAACCAAGTTACTAATCGAATGTGAACAGTATCCATCAGTCATCAATTTCATGTAGTAATTATGCCTATTGGCCTGAGCAGTTTCTGAGAGTTAAACACATAATGAAAAATGCCTATGGCTCTACTCCTATTACACAGGCTTTGGTCAATATGCATACTAAGGTTTTTACATGGTGGGATCTATGATCAGATAACTGAAGAAAATAAGATTAGGGCCTGGTTTACTGAGGGTTCTGCACAATATGCAGATTTTACCCAGAAGTATGCACATATTGTATTACAAATTATTTCTGGGACAACCATGAAAGACATAGTGAAGAAACTTATATAGAACTTCGTGTATTATAAATATGTTTGACATGGATTAGATGTGGACAGATGTGCAATTACTGATTCATAGGCTGTAGCCAATAGATTGGTGGGAAACAACTTAGGACATACTGAAAATATATTTCTTGTACATGCTTCCTTTTCCACTGACTAGCATACTTCTTGCACAGGTCAATTGCTAATGGAGGTTATATGTGAATTTAGAATGAATCATTTCTTCAGTGTATAGCATATGAATGATTCAACCTGACTGAATTAGTATCTTTTTTTTTAATTACCTTGAGTATTTCTTATATACATTCCGAGTGTTATTCCCTTTTCCGGTTTCCGGGCAAACATCCCCCTAATCCCTCCCCCTCCCGTTCTTTATGGGTGTTCCCCTCCCCATCCTCCCCCCATTGCCGCCCTCCCCCCCAACAATCACGTTCACTGGGGGTTCAGGCTTAGCAGGACCAAGGGCTTCCCTTCCACTGGTGATTTTACTAGGATATACATTGCTACCTATGAGGTCAGAGTCCAGGGTCAGTCCATGTATAGTCTTTAGGTAGTGGCTTAGTCCCTGGAAGCTCTGGTTGCTTGGAATTGTTCATAAGGGGTCTCGAGCCCCTTCAAGCTCTTCCAGTTCTTTCTCTGATTCCTTCAACGGGGGTCCTATTCTCAGTTCAGTGGTTTGCTGTTGGCATTCGCTTATGATTTTGCTGTATTCTGGCTGTGTCTCTCAGGAGAGATCTACATCTGGTTCCTGTCACCTGGTACTTCTTTGCTTCATCCATCTTATCTACTTTGGTGGCTGTCTATTTATGTGCCACATGTGGAACAGGATCTGAATGGGCACTCCTTCAGCCTCTGTTCTAAACTTTGCCTCCCTATACCCTACTATGTGTATTCTTTTAAAGAAGGAGTGAAGCATCTGCATTTTGGTCATCCTTCTTGATAAACATAAATAAACAAGTAGAAGCCTATAGAGAAGAATCACAAAAATCCCTGAAAGAATTCCAGGAAAACACAAACAGGTGAAGGAATTAAAAATGGAAATAGAAGCAATAAAGAAAGAACAAAGGGAAACACCCTGGATATAGAAAACCAAAGGAAGTAACAAGGAACTGCACATATAAGCATCACCAACAGAATACAAGAGATAGAAGAGAGAATCTCCAGAATAGAAGATTCTATAGAAATCATCGACACAACTGTCAAAATAATGTAAAACGGAAAAATTTACAGGACCAAAACATACAGGAAATCCAAGACTCAATGAGAAGATCAAACCTAAGGATAAGAGGTATAGAAGAGAGTGAAGATTCCCAGCTCAAAGGACCAGTAAATATCTTCAACAAAATCATAGAAGAAAACTTCCCTAACCTAAAGAAAGAGATGCCCATAAACATACAAGAAGCCTACAGCACTCCAAATAGATTGGACCAGAAAAGAAACTCCTCCTGTCACATAATAGTCAAATCATCAAATGCACAAAACAAAGAAAGAATATTAAAAGCAGTAAGGGAAAAAGGTCAAGTAACATATAAAGGCAGACCTATCAGAATTACACCAGACTTCTCACCATAGACTATGAAAGCCGGTAGATACAGGCAGATATCTTACGACCCTAAGAGAACACAAATACCAGCCCAGATATAGTTATCGAGCAAAATTCTCAATTAACATAGATGGGGAAACCAAGATATTCCATGACAAAACCAAATTTACACAATATCTTTATACAAATCCAGCCCTACAAAGGATAATAAATGGCAAAGTCCAACATAAAGAGGCAAGCTACACCCTAGAAAAAGCAAGAAACTAATTGTCTTGGCAACAAAACAAAGAGAAGAAAAGCACACAAGCATAATCTCACATCCAAACAAGAATATTACAGTAAGCAAAAATCCCTATTCCTTAATATCTCTCACCACCAATGGACTCAATTCTCCAATAAAAAGACAGATATTTACAAACTGGATGTGCAATGAGGACCCAACATTTTTCTCTCTACAGGAAACACAACTCAGAGACAAAGACAGACACTACCTCAGAGTGAAAGGCTAGAAAACAACTTTTCAAGCAAATGGATGGAAGAAGCAAGCTGGAGTAGCCATTCTAATATCAAATAAAATCAATTTTCATCGAAAAGTTATCAAAAAAGATAAGGTGGACTGACCCTGGACTCTGACGTCATAGGTAGCAATGAATATCCTAGTAAGAGCACCAGTGGAAGGGGAACCCCTGGGTCCTGCTAAGACTGAACCCCCAGTGAAGTAGATTGTTGGGGGGAGGGCGGCAATGGAGGGAGGATGGGGAGGGGAACACCCATAAAGAAGGGGAGGGGGGAGGGGGATGTTTGCCCGGAAACCGGGAAAGTGAATAACACTCGAAATGTATATAAGAAATACTCAAATTAATAAAAAAAAAAAAGATAAGGAAGGACACTTCATACTCATTAAAGGAAAAACCCACCAAGATGAACTCTCAATCTTAAATATCTATGCTCCAAATACAAGGGCACCTACATACATTAAAAAAAAAAAAACTTTACTAAAACTCAAAGCACACATTGCACCTCACACAATAATGTATCCCAAAATATCACATTTTGCTGCCGATATGATTGTATACTAAAATGATCCAAAAAGTTCCTCCAGTGAACTAGTAAACTTGATAAACACATTCAGCAAAGTGGCTTGGTATAAAATTAACTCAAATAAATCAGTAGCCTACACAAAATAGAAAGACGCTGAGAAAAACATTAGGGAAATGACACCCTTAACAATAGTCCCAAATAATATAAAATATGTCAGTGTGACTTTAACCAAGCAAGTGAAATATTTGTATGATAAGAACTTCAAGCCTCTGAAGAAAGAAATTGAAGTAGACATCAGAAGATGGAAAGATCTCCCAGGCTCAGGGATTGGCAGGATTAATATAGTAAAAATGGTCATTTTACCAAAAGCGATCTACAGATTCAATGCAATCCCCATCAAAATACCAATCCAATTCTTCAGAGAGTTAGACAAAACAATTTCCAAATTCCTCTGGAATAACAAAAAACCAGGATAGCTAAAAACTATCTTCAACAATAAAAGGAATTCCGGGGGAATAACTATCCCTGAACTCAAGCAGTATTACAGAGCAATAGTGATAAAAACTGTATGGTATTGGTACAGAGACAAACAGATAAAACAGTGGAATAGAATTGAAGACCCAGAAATGAACCCACACACCTATGGGTACTTGATTTTTGACAAAGGAGCCAAAACCATCCAATGGAAAAAAGATAGCATTTTCAGTACATGCTGCTGGTTCAACTGGGGTGAGCATGTACAAGAATGCAGATCGATCCATGCTTATCACCCTGTACAAAGCTTAAGTTCAAGTGGATCAAGACCTCCACATCAAACCAGATACACTCAAACTAATAGAAGAAAAAGTGGGGAAGCATCTGGAACACATGGGTACTGAACAAAATTTCCTGAACAAAACATCCATGGCCTATGCTCTATGATCAAGAATCAACAAATGGGATCTCATAAAACTGCAAAGCTTCTGTAAGGCAAAGGACACTGTTGTTAGGACAAAATGAAAACCAACAGATTGGGAAAAGATCTTTACCAATCCTACAACTGATAGAGTGCTTATATCCAAAATATGCAAATAATTAAGAAGTTAGACCGCAGGGAGACAAATAACCCTATTAAAAAATGGGGTTCAGAGCTAAACAAAGAATTCACAGCTGAGGAATGACGAATGGCTGAGAAGCACCTAAAGAAATGTTCAACATCTTTAGTAATATGGGAAATGCAAATCAAAACAACCCTAAGATTTCACCTAACACCAGTGAGAATAGCTAAGATCAAAAACTCAGGTGACAGCAGATGCTGGTGAGGATGTTGAGAAAGAGAAACACTCCTCCATTGTTGGTGGGATTGCAGACTGGTACAACCATTCTGGAAATCAGTCTGGAGGTTCCTCAGAAAATTGGACATTGAACTGCCTGAGGATCCAGCTATACCTCTCTTGGGCATATACCCAAAAGATGCCCCAACATATAAAAAAGACACGTGCTCCACTATGTTCATCGCAACCTTATTTATAATAGCCAGAAGCTGGAAAGAACCCAGATGCCCTTCAACAGAGGAATGGATACAGAAAATGTGGTACATCTACACAATGGAATATTACTCAGCTATCAAAAACAATGACTTTATGAAATTCGTAGGCAAATGGTTGGACCTGGAAAATATCATCCTGAGTGAGCTAACCCAATCACAGAAAGACATACATGGTATGCACTCATTGATAAGTGGCTATTAGCCCTAATGCTTGAATTACCCTAGATGCCTAGAACAAATGAAACTCAAGATGGATGATCAAAGTGTGAATGCTTGGGGCTGGGGATTTAGCTCAGTGGTAGAGCACTTACCGAGGAAGCGCAAGGTCCTGGGTTCGGTCCCCAGCTGGGAAAAAAGAACCAAAAAAAAAAAAAATGTGAATGCTTCACTCCTTCTTTAAAAGGGGAACAAGAATACCCTTGGCAGGGAATAGAGAGGCAAAGATTAAAACAGACACAGAAGGAACACCCATTCAGAGCCTGCCCCACATGTGGCCCATACATATACAGCCATCCAATTGGACAAGATGGATGAAGCAAAGAAGTGCAGGCCGACAGGAGCCGGATGTAGATCGCTCCTGAGAGATACAGCCAGAATACAGTAAACAATGCCAGCAGCAAACCCCTGAACTGAGAATAGGACCCCCGTTGAAGGAATCAGAGAAAGAACTGGAAGAGCTTGAAGGGGCTCGAGACCCCATATGTACAACAATGCCAAGCAACCAGAGCTTCCAGGGACTAAGCCACTACCTAAAGACTATACATGGACTGACCCTGGACTCTGACCTCATAGGTAGCAATGAATATCCTAGTAAGAGCACCAGTGGAAGGGGAAGCCCTGGGTCCTGCTAAGACTGAACCCCCAGTGAACTAGATTGTTGGGGGAGGGCGGCAATGGGGGAGGATGGGAGGGGAACACCCATAAAGAAAGGGAGGGGAGGGGGATGTTTGCCTGAAACCGGGAAAGTGAATAACACTCGAAATGTATATAAGAAATACTCAAGTTAATAAAAAAAAAAAAAGAAGAAAAAAGAAAACCAGAGTGGAAATGACTGTTTTAGAAGCACAGGTAAAGGGAATGAGCTCTAGAGACACCTGAGTACTAGAGCAGAGGATGCCAGCCTTTATATAAAACTTTAGGGAGACAAAGCAAAATTGTTATATGGGACATGGCACAGGAAAGTTAGAGGATAGAATTGAACAAACTGAAGACACAATACATGTGGTTCAGATCATTAGGACATTAACAGAGAGAAAATAAAAATTGATTTACTAAATATGACTCTGGTGATATCCTAAAAGCAAATACCTAGGACTAGGGAGATGGCTTAGTAGACAGCTTGATTGCTATTCATGTTCAAGCATAACGACCTGAGGTTGGATCCCAGAAACCACTTGAAATACCTGAGTCTACATAGTGATATGCATCTGTTACCCCAGCACCGGGCAGGGTGGAAACAGGCAAATTCCAGGACTCACTGCTCAGTCAGCAGAGCTGAAATGACAAGCTCAAGTTCCACCAGACACTGTCATAAAAAATGAGATAGATATCGTGACATGATGCTGCATGCCTTCAATCCCAGCACTCAGGTAGCAGATACAGGTGAGTTCTAGGTCAATCAGGGCTACACTGTGAGATCCTGTCTCAAAGAATAAAAAGAAGGTGGGGAATTATAGAAGAAGCCACCTAATGTCGACTTCTGGTCTCAACATATATATGAGGGCCAACACCGCACACACACACACACACACACACACACACACACACACACACACACCAATACTGAATGTTGACTATGCTAACTACAAAAATATGTTATCGATGTCAAAAGTTTCATAAAATAACTAAAATAATCTCTGAAGAAAAATAAAAACTTAAATAGAAGACAAAATGATATATTCAATTTTAATGTACAAAACACATGAAGTTAATATGAGATAATACAGAGAGGATCTTATTTAAATATACAAATGAGTGGGCTAATAAAAAATTATTAAATAAAAAAAAGAAAAGAAAAAGAAATATTTGATGCCCTTACTAATCAGGGAAATACAAATCAAATGTCTCAGATTCAACCTCATACCCACCTGAATGGCTAATATAAGAGAACTAAAGCAACAGCCTATGCTGAGGATGTAGAGCATGTGGGAAAATCCTTCATCACTGATGGGAATAGAAAATTGTACATTCACTTTGGAAATCAATCTGGTGTTTTCTCTGAAAATTTGAAATAGTTCTACCTCAAGACTCAGTTATACCACTCATGGACATATATGCAAAAGATGATCCACCATACCACAAAGACACATGCAACACTATGTTCATATCAGCTTTATTTACAATAGACAAAACTGAAAACAATCCAGATGCCCCTCACTAAAGCACAGATACAGAAAACATGGTTAATTTATACAAAAGAATAGTACCCAGCTATTAAAAAGAACATCATGATTATGTAGGCAAATAAATGGAATTAGAAAATATCATCTTGAGTGAGGTAAGCCAGACCTCAGTAGATATGCAAAGTTATAAGTGAATATTAACCCTAAAGTCAGAATACCTATGCTACAACCCACAGACTCAAAGAAGCTAATTTATAAAGAGGTCACAAGCAAGGATGCTTGAATTTGACACAGCAGTTGAAATATAATATTAATCAGAGGCAACCGGGTAGGACAGAAGATGGGAAGGGGGATGGGAGTGGAGAAGAATCAGTGTGTGGGGAAATCTAGGAAGAAACTGCTTGTAGAATGAATGGGAACAGGTGGTTGGCAGGGATAAAGGGGCATCTCAAAGAAGTGTCAGGGACCTGGGTTGAGGGCACTCCTAGGAATCTATGGTGATAACTCTTGATGAGTCTCCTTGAACTGGGGGATATGGAGCCTAAAGTAGATATATATCCTGTAGCCAGGCAACACTCCCATGGAAGGAATAAGGATATCAGTGCACCCACTATACCGTCCACTCAAACATTTTCCTGCCAAAAATCAATGCATTGACAAAGATGGAGCAGAGTTTGAGGTGGTGATGAATAAATAACTGGCCCAACTTAAACCAATCCCATGGGCAAAAACCAATTCATGATACTACAATTGATACTCTGTTATGACCACAGACAGAAGCCTAGCTTAACTTTCCTCTGAGAGGCTCCATAAAGCAGTTGACTGAAACAGATGCAGAGACCCACAGCCAAACTTTGGACACAACTCGAGGAGTCTTATGGAAGTGTTGAGGGAGAGATTGGGGAGATCAGGGATAGCAACTCCACAGAAGGACCAACAAAGTCAACTAACCTATAAACTTGAGGGCTCCCAGAAACGGAACTTCCAAACAAAGAGCATACATGAGCTGGAACTACCATACCCCCAGCACATCATAACAGGTGTTCAACTTGGCCTTCATGCAATTTCTCCAACAACTGAAACAATGGCTGATCCTGACTCTGTTGCCTGCCTCTTGAGCCTGTAACCTTAATTATGCTGCCTTGTCAGGCCTCAGTGAGAGAGGATGTGTTCCTGCAGTAACTTGATTTGCCATGGTGGATTGGCACCTAGGGCAGGGTCTCTCAGGAGAAAGGGGAGTGCAGATGGGATAGAGGCTGTGCAAGGGGAGAGTGAAGAAAGGAGGTGGCTGCAATTGAAATATACAAGTAATTAATTAGTCAATTAATTAAAATAAATAAATAGAAAAATCCATTTTCAATAAAAAATTAAAGTTGAGTATGTTATTGCACACTTGTAATTCCAGAACTGGAGAGTCAAAGACAGGAAAATCTCTGTCATATTTGGTAGGCCTTCGGTAACAGTGGAGGAGTATCAAAATAGAAGGTAAATTGCTTCTGAAGAGCAATAGCTAAGATTGTCTCCAGGCCTCCACATGCATATGCACACATATCTTTCATGTGTGCATACACCTACACACAATCATACTGTATAATATGTATGTTGTATAGGTAAACAATTTTAATTTAACACTAACAGAGTTTAATGCAGTTATTGAAATAATTGTGGATGAAGTACAAATACATAGGCACATGCAATTTTCATATAAGACTTATTAAGAAACTGTGGTAAAAAAATGGAAATTTTAAATTAACACTATTTATATTTTAGAGGACATGGCCATTCCTCTCCACCACATGATATCTCTGCCTATACTTCTTGCAGAAGGCCCCTGTTCTATAAGGGCCATGAAGGCACCCAGAATCTCAGATAAGCCCTGCCTGTTAATCTCTAAATCTCAATCAGTGCCTGGCCAGTATAATTCCAAATGACATTCTGCACCTCACCACCATATCCACCCACCAACTACAGTGGAGGAATACGATGGACAAGATAGCACAGAGGCCACCAGAACCATAGGTAGCCTACTGACCCAAGCACTATCCCCACTCTGTGCCGACCCACCTTATCAAGAATCACTCTAGCCCTCCCAGTCACCATAACCAACTCTACAATTCCTGCAGAGAACCTGCTGGTGGACAAGAAGTCACCCTTACCATCAGAAGTCCAGCCTCCAACTCAGATAGAAACCCTCTTACTATTCTGGCCAGAAGACCAGAGTTGAGAAAAACAGAAACTAAGAGAAAAATATACTCAACCAATAAAGACTTCTAGACATAAATAACACTAAACCCAGGTGTCTAAATGTCAATATAAGGACAAAATCAACAATGCCTAGGGTGATATGTCACCAGCAGTCAATCTACTCCAGTTACCTCTGAATATTATCACATAGATTAACCACAAGAAGATGTCTTTAAAATTTTTTATGAAGATGATAGAGATCCCTAAAGAGGAAATGAATTATGTCCCTTAAACAAATCAAGGAAAGGACAAAAAAATGGAGAAAATGAATTAATCCCTTTTGGAAAGGCAAGAAAAAAATAAAAAGTTGAAGTAAACAAACAGTTCGAGACTTGAAAATGGAAATAAAAGCAATAAAGCAAAGATAAATGGAGGGAATTCTGGAAATGAGAAGTCTAATTAAGCACATAGATACTGCAGACTTAAGCATCACCAACACAGTACAAGAGCTAAGAGAAAGAATATTAGGCACAGAACATACAAAAGAAGAAATAGATTCCTCTTTCAAAAATATTAAATCAAACAATTTTTCTGATACAAAACATCAAGGAAATCAAGAAAAGAACAAACCTAAGAATAATAGGAATTTAAGAAAGTAAAGAACCTCACTTCAAAGTCCCAGAAAGTATCTTTAGCAAAATCATAGAAGAAAAATTGTCTAACTTTAAGAAGAACATGCCTATAAATGTGCAAGAAGCTTACAGGACACCAAATACATTGAACAAGAAAAGAAAGTCCCCTTGCCACATAATCAAATAATTAAACAGAACAAAGAAAGTATATTAAAAGCTATAAGTGAAAAAGGCCAAGGAACACATAAAGGCAGACCTATTAGAATTACACCCAATTCCTCAGCACAGATTCTAAAAGCCAGAAGGTCCTGGACAGATAATATGAAGACTCTAAAGACCACAAATGCCAGGCCAGGCTACAATATTCAATCACCATACATGAAGAAAACAAGATCTTTCATGATGAAGTTAAATTTAAATGATATGTATCCACAAATCAAGCCCTATGGAAAATACTAGAAGAATAACTCCAATGCAAGAAGATTAACTCTACCCATGGAAACACAGAAAATAACCATATACCAGCAAAAAAGAGGACACACACACACACACACACACACACACACACACACACACTGCCACTATAACCAAAAACAACAGCAATAGCCAAATAATAGGAAAAAACACTCACTTTTCAGTCATATCTTTCAATATCAATAGAATTAAGTCCCCTATAGAAAGGCACAAACAGAATGGGTGCAAAATAGAATCTATTCTTCTGCTGCATACAAGAATCACAGTTCAATATCAAAGATAAGTATTACCACAAACCAAAGGGTTGGAAAAAAGATTTTCCAAGCAAATAGACTTAAGAAACGAGCAGGGGTAACCATTCTATCATCTATCATAATAGACTGCAAACCAAAATGGAAAAGAGAGACAGGGAAGGACACTACATACTCAAAGAAATAAGATAAAAAGAAAAAATACATCAAAGGGATCTTTCAATTATAAGCATCTATACCCCAAATGAGAGCATCTACATTTGTATTGGAAATACCACTGAAGCTAAAATCACACACTGACACTTGTTGGCTTAGCCCTTGCTAAGGGGTATGGGGTAAGAAGGCACTAAGTCAAAGATACAGATTCTTGGAATCAAGTGAGAGGAGGAAGGAGACACAAAATCTTGCCCCTTAATGCTGGCCACATTTCTCTCCTTATGCCAGATAGATCTAAAATGTAGATCCAGCTGTTGGGCACGTGTGGGACATTATGGTTTGCCAGTGAGGCAACTCATTCCTCCTACGGACCCTCACACATGAATACCAAGAGATTTCAATGACCAAGTCCTATCAATAGACAGAACATACAAAAAATTAAACAGATAAACAGTGGGCCTAAGAGGTGTTTACAAAATATTTCACCCAAACACTAAAGAATATAACTTCTCTCAGCACCTCAGGGAACTTTCTCCAAAACTGACCATAAATGCAATCACAGAGCAAATTTCAACAAATATAATAAAACAGAAATAACCCCCTACAACGTACCAGACCACCATGGATTAAGCTGAATATCAACAACAACAACAAAAGCAACATAAATACTGCAGAATGATGGAGACTGAACAAGTTTCTATTGACTGGCTACTGGGTCAAGAAGGAAGAAAAAAATGAAATTAATTAATTAAAGACATCCTAGAAGTGTTCGATGGAAATTAATGTACAACATCCCCAAATCTATGGGGCAGAATGAAAATAGTCCTAAGAAGAAAGTTCAGAGTACTGTGTGCCTACATTTAAGAAAAAAAAAAGAGAGCTATCCTTCTATAACACATATAGCACATTTGAAAACTCTAAAACAAAAAGAAGAAATCACACCCAAAAGGAATAGACAGCAAAAAATAATCAAACTAAAGTCTGATATAATAATTAAAACAGAGAGAGCAATACAAAGAATGCAACAAAAAGTTGATTCTTTGACAAAATTGCCAAGATAGATAAAACCTTATTCAAACTAGCCAAAACACACAGAAAATATCCAAATTAATAAAATCATAAATAAAAGGGAAGGGGACATAACAATAGAGACTGAGGAAATGAAAGAATTGTAAGGTCATAATTTAAAAACCTGCATTCTCAGAATTGAAAATTTAAAAAAATTTTTTTTCAATGCACACTATTTACTAAAATGAAATCAAAATTAATCAATTTAAATAGACTCATCAATCCTAAGGAAATAGAAGCAGTCATTGAAAGTCTCCAAGCTCAAAGCAATCCAGGATCAGATAGCTTTACTATAGAATTCTTCTAGACTCCTTTTCTTTGGATATTTTTATTTACATTTCAAATGTTATCCCCTTTCCTGGGTTCCCACCCATAAACCCCTAAACCTTCTCCTTCCCCTTGCTTCTATGTGGGTGTTTCCCCACCCACCTACACAACCCTTCCTGTCTCTCCATCCTGACATTTCCCTACACTGGGGAATTGAGCCTTGGCAAGACCAAGGGCTTCTCTTACACTGATGCCCAACAAGGCCATCCTCTACTCCTGTGTTGAGATAGCTTGTCTCCCAGAAGTGCTGACACACCCAAGAGCACAGGTGAGACCACCATTTCTGCTCAAATTCCTGGCCCAAGAGGAACCATCAAAAAGCACTCTGGACACAGGAACCCAGTAGGAATCTGGAATAGGGTCCATTCAGTTTTCTACTTGCACCCAGAGCTGACCCTGTGCCACATCTCTTTGGACCCAGATGCTGCTGGGAGAAAACTGGTTTCTCAGGAGTGCTGACACTCCTGAGAATACAGGTGAGACTACCACTTCTGCTCACATTCCTTTCCCAAGATGAGCCAGCCTGGAGCCCTCAGGACACAGAAACTGAGGAGTAGTCTGAGACAGAATCCTTCTAGTTTCTGTCTGTGCCCTGAGCTGACCCTGTGCCACAGCTCTCTGTACCCAGATCCTGTGGGGAGAGAGTTGATCTCCCAATATTGCTGACATAGAGGTTTACAGGTGGGTCAAACCACTGTCCTATGTATATTGACTTTTGTGAAAGAAAATGGAAGTATACAGTGCAATTAAAGAAGGCATCTTGTACAAATGGTGCTGTCATAACTGGATTTTGGCATGTAAAAGAATGCAAATAGATACTTATTATCTACAAGTCCAAGTCAATCAAATATCTCATCATAAAACTAGATTAAATCTAATAGAAAAATTGGGAACTGCCTTGAATGCATTCATACATGAGACAACTTCTTAAACAGAAAAAGGATAGTGAAGGCACGAAAAACAACAATCGATAAAGGACACCTCGTGAAACTGATAAACCTCTGCAAGGCAAAGGACACTGTCAATAGGATAAAGCAGTAGCCTATAGAATGGGAAGGATTCCTATGGAATATCAACTTATTGTGTACAATAAAACCTCAAGAGTTCTATGCTTTGGGGGAGCAGAAATGTGAAAAGAATGTAAATGTTTATGATACCACAAACTATTTTAGTCATCAGAAAAATCATTCTTTACTACTTACACAATTGAAGTTTAAGAATCTTATTTAGAAAAACATGGTATTTGGACTGCTTAAGTTCCAAGGGACCTTATGGCTGCATCTGACCTCTCTGGGCCCCAGGAATAACACACATGCTTACATGATGGCACAATGCTCATACTTAAAAGTAAAAAACTAGATAGTTTTTTGTTAAAGAGGAAAAAAACTTGAAACACTCTGGTGGTGCTTTGACTACATGTTGCCAGATGAGATTTGTACCAAAGAAGTAATTGGGGGAAACCTTTCCCGACAAACTTCTGAACAGTCAGGATGATTGGGTCATGCATGCATAAAAGAACTGAGGTCTAGGAGAAGACGAAGGCACCTGGTACGTGACCAAAAAGAAAGCTACCAGCAGCAAGATGGTCTGGGTAATCTTTCTCTCTCTCTGGAGGCTGACTCTATGAAGAGGCATTCGCTGTCTCTGATGCCTGAACAAGATAATCACCATGTATGCATTGAGGGAGAGTGAGCAATATTTATTGACCTTCATCTGTTTGATCTCACTCTTGTTGTTATAAGCACCAACGTAAAAAAATTTGTAACAGCTGAAGGACAGATTCAAAGACCCCAAATAGGAGAAAGTATAGAATTTTTTTTGAGTTTGTGTTTAAATTTTGAACCTAAAGAGGTACTAGGTCGGATCGTGACAGCTTGGCACACACTGAGAAGTCAGGTGATGCAAATAAAAAAGGCCTTTCATTATATGTGCTTATTTAAATTTTTTCTTACATCTGAAGTCATTCTTTACATTCTGAAACTCATATGTGCCCGTAAGTTAAATATCCTCTCAAGTAAGGATTATCACTAAGTTAACGAAGGTCAGGTGACAGGAAATCAAGACCCTGGTCTAAAATCTGTGACCTAGTATTATGAAAGTATAGGGAGGGGAGGAGGGAAGAGGAGGAGGAGGAGGAGGGGAGGGGGGGGAGGGGAGGAGGAGGAGGAAGAAGAGGAAAAGAGGAAGAAGAAGAAGAAGAAGAAGAAGAAGAAGAAGAAGAAGAAGAAGAAGAAGAAGAAGAAGAAGAAGAAGAAGAAGAAGAAGAAGAAGAAGAAGAAGAAGAAGAAAGGGGAGGAGGAGGAGAGGTAGAGAAGGAGGAAGAGGAGGAGGAGGAATAGAAGGAGGAGGAAAAAACATTGGCTATCTTGGAAATAAAGAAATTTCTTGAATAAGGACATAAATAAAGAGTGTATTAATATTAAGAGCATTAGTGGAAGTCTATTTCATATTATTGAAAAAGATAGAGCATACATCAAACTTGAGATTCATGGGACAATATGGGTTTATGATCATCCTATTTTCCCTAGTAATTTTTTATTAACCTGTCTCTTTATCTTTGGGTGTTCCAAATTGGTCATAGCCTACATTTCTATATGCCATCCATGTACCTCCTGTATATAGAGAATATTATAGATAATTACTGCATTCACAGTGTCATCCACACAGCATGCACACTCTGTGTGCCTGTATTGTACCTGGTTCTCATGCCTTAGAAATCTAAACCTATTCATTTAAATCTCCTCATTTCCTAGTTAACACCTAAAAAAGGAAAATAGTCCCATTTGTATGCCCAAATAAAAATTATTCCAACCTGGGGAGAAAAATCAAAAAATAAATCCATAAAACAAAGGTAAGTCAGTCTTATATTCCATAATTTTACTGTGCCCCATTTTGCAATTATCCATGTTTTGATTTACAATACTTTTGGAATCATACTGAAAATTCATGATAATCCCACTATTTTAGTCAGCAAAATATCTTTCTCAATTTATTTATTTTTATGTTTTTTCCATGATATCTTACATCCCCAGATTCTGGAATTAAAGATATATAGTTGAAAATTAGTGTTAAACGTTCTATACCCTATTAATTGTATCAATGTTATGGTTACAAATAGTTCTAGATGACTTCCAGTTAAGTTTCCATCCAACAGAAATCCTTTGTGAGACTCTACCTCAGATTTAAAGAACTACCAACTAACAAGACAAACACTATTTTTCTTTTCTTTTGGAGAGGGTGGGTTGGTAAATCTTTAACAATACAATTACTTACAGCTTTTTATAGCCATTTTTGTTATTACTTTAGCTAACTAACTCTTTTGTATTTATCACCCTCCCAATTATCTAAGAATTAACCCATTTTTCATTTTCTCTCTGATCATTTGTGGTGTGCTACTTTCCTTACTTTCCTCCCATGTTCTTCTGTATTTACCTTCCCTCTCCCCAAAAGAAGCTCTGTCCTTCTTCTTTCTATGATGACATGACTTAGATTTTTTATTGGGTATTTTATTTATTTGCATTTCAAATGTTATCTCCCATTCCAGTTTCCCCTCTGCAAATCCTGTATCCCATCCCTCTTTCCTCCTGCTTTTATGATGGTACTCTCCCTGACTCCCACATCACTGCCCTAGCATCCCCCAAAGCTGTGGCATTGAACCTCCACAGGACCAAGGGCCTCCCCTACCATTGATGCCAGAAAGGCAATCCTCTGCTACATATGCAGCTGAAGCCATGGGTCCCTCCATATATACTCTTTATTTAGTGGTTTAGTCCCTGGGAGCTCTGGGGTTCTATTAGTTGATATTGTTGTTCTTCCCATGGCAATGCAATCACCTTCAGCTCCTTCAATCATTCCCCTAAATCTTCCACAGATTCCCTAAATCTGTGCTCAGTCTGTTGCTTAGCTGCAAGCATCTATATCTTCTAAGGTGCATGGGTTTAGTCAATGAGTCAGAAAAAGTTGCTAATTTCTGCTTACCTAGTCCAAGAAGTATAATGTCATCAATATAGTGGATCATCATGATATCTTGAGGAAGAAGCATACAATCACAATCCCTTTGAGCTAATTTATGATATAGGGCTGGATAATTTATATACTTTGAGATAGAAATATAACAATTTACACCTGACATTGCCAAAAGAAAACTCATTGCTTTTGTTGGCCCTTACGAACAACTATATTTACAAAGCATTTGTGAGGTCACTATTTCCTTCCCAGGTATCAGAAGAGACATTGATATGCTCAAGAAAATAATTCACACCTTTATAATGAGTGCAATTGAAAAAACTTCTTCATTGAGTTCATCATAGTTAATGGTCATTTCCCCTGTATGCATGCACCACCATTAAATTCTCCACTTTTTTCTATATAGGCCAAATAATAGATAGTGAGATGTGGTGGAAACCATTACTTCTGCATTGTTTTATCCTTGATTGTTGCAATGATTTCTATAATTCAGAGTGTGATATTGGTTCTAGTTGAGGATTTTCCCTGATCAAAGCAACTGCAATGCCCTCCATTTGTTCTTTCCAACAATAACAGCTCTCATAAAACAAGAAAGGGACAAATGTGGAGATTCTACTGTGAATGACAGTTCCTGAAAAGAGGCCATGTCTGGCTGTGAACTAAACACTCTTGGAAGGGGTTTGTATTTACAGAGACTTGTGGTCAGATTGGAATTTCAGTACTACAGAAATTCTGGACTTGCATAGGATCAGAGGCTCATGACATTATCTGAGGCCAAGTTTAGCCTCTGGAACAACCTTTCCTTGGCTTTCTCTGCATCTGAACTAACACCTCATAATATTAGATACTAAAATATTTTAGAAGTTACTAATTAAGATTAAAATCTCTTGATAATAAATAAAACCTATCAAAAGCCATTGTATTAGCAGAACACTAGCTCCTACAAATCAAAGAGCTACGAATGCCATCAAATAATATCTTGGAACTATAAACAGGCATCTCCTTTCTCAGTGTACCAACCACTCTCATATATCCACAAATTCATTTTAAATTTGACATGATTTCTACTTTTCTGTCTTCTGTAGAACTATAAAAACCTTTATAAAAATGTTTCTATATTGGAACACCAACTTTTGGTGTAACCTCAATCTGTGTTCTGGTGATCTTAGGCCGTTTGGAGGTGAGAGACATTTCTTTTGTCGACACTGCCAGCATCAATACTATAAATCTTAATTACATATCCTGGGATTGTAGAAATAACCACAGCTTGAATTTTGGAGCCCACTGTAAATCAGATCTTAGCCATAATTCCATCAATCACCTGACAAACAACATCTCTCTTTTCAATAGTAAAGCCATATTTTGAGGTCTCTTGAAATCATTGTCAAATCAGAACCAATATCTCTTAGGCCTGGAAAATCGGGGAATTTGTATTTCCAAGGGTATACTTACCCAAGTAAAAACTTGATTGTTTCTCTTAAAAATAATGGAAAGAGGCTATCAGGAAAATCCTTCTTCATGCTGTCAATATGTGTGCTAGGAACTGAACTTGTGTCTTGTGCAAGAGAGCAAGGCCTCTTAATAACTGAGCCAGTTATATAGTACGAATATGGTAAGATTTTCAATAGTGAATCCACTCAAATATTCCAAATACCCTCAGCCTCAAAAACATTTCATCAACACTAAAGAAAGGGATCTCATTCATCTCCATATCATTCTCAGTAAACTATCTCATTTCACGAATACCTCAGCAAAAATCTTGCTTTCTTGTTCTTAGATAGCATGTTGAGTATACGGATTCTGTAGACACCTTTACTCTGCCAAGACCATTCTTGTCTTACACACTGTGTCAGGTACGTACCTCTTCAACTCCAGACCACCTCCTCAAAGCTTTGGGGAGCATCTGGTTCAGAAATTCCAACTTACCAAACTGAGTCTCAAAAAAAAAAAAAAGAAAACAGTGCCAGAACACACCTGTTCTCCATGACTTTTAAATACCCATAAATCTATGGTCTATCTGGGCAACTCTTACACTACCACCTTTGGCTGTCAGCACAAGTTACATCCTTAGCTGTATCTGGAACATAGCTTCTGTGAGCTGACTTTAAGGAAATACTTCCAAAATTTTAACTCAGCAATACTGATCTCTTTTCTAAACTCTACTAATCTCTCAGCTCCTGTGGACAGAAATTCAGTATTCCAACAAAACAGAGGGTTCAGTTTAGTCAATCTGGTAACTTGTTAATCACAGCTGATCAATTCTTCAGCCCCAATTAACCAGAACTACAGAATCTTAATTTAATAACAAATGGCCTGATAGAGTCTTTAAACAGCCTTCTGAAAATTCACAAGCCATGCTTCCATAATCTGCACTGATTATAAAATCTTAGCTTACAAGCTCCTACAAACTAGCCCAGATGGATCTCAACACTCAATGGCTTTTCTAATCTAAAGGTCCAAATTTCATCCTCCTAAAAATACGTGATCAGATGTGTCAAAGAAATACCCCTTATTTTGATAACTTAGAAATAATTTTGCTGTTATGAACATCATGAACAAATCAAGATGGGAAGGAAATGATTTATTTGGTTTAAACTTCCATATTTTAGTTCATTATTCAAAACAGTCAAGAGAAATTCAAGCAGGGTAGGAACCTGGAGGCAGGAGCCAATGAAAAGGGCATGAAAGGTCTCAGCTTCAAGGCTTGCTTCATGTTGCTTGTTGAGTCTGTATTTTTTCATTTTTAATGGATATTTTTAATTTACATTTCAGATGTTATTTCCTTTTCCCAGTTTCCCGGAAATAAACTCCTTTTCCTATCCCTCTCCCATCTTCTATAAGGATGTTCCCCTTTCCAACTACCTCCCTTTACCACCCTACCACCCTGATATTCCACAACACTGGGGAGCCCAGCCTTGGCAGGACCAAGGGCTTCTCCTTCCATTGGTCCCAACAAGGCCATCCTCTGCTAAATCTGTTGTTGGAGCCATGGGTCAGTCCATGTATAGTCTTTGGGTAGTAGTTAGGTTCCTGGGAGCTCTGGTTAGTTGTTGTTGTGTTCTTGTGGGGAACAGAATCAGCTCCTTCAATCCTTTCTCTACTTCATCCAACAGGGATTCCATCCTCAGTTCAATGGTTTGCTGCTAGCATTTGCCTCTGTATTTGATATGCTCTGGCTGTGAATCTCAAGAGACACTATATCAGGTTCCTGTCAGCATGCATTTCTTAGCTTATATATATCCTGTATACCCATTAGGGGTAGGCTCCAAACTTTGCCTCAATAACACCTCATATGAATACTTTTTCCCACACTTAAGAAGGAGTGAAGCATTCACATTTTGTTCATCGTTCTTCTTGAGCTTCATGTGGTCTGTGGATTGTATCAGGTAATTCGAACTTTGGGGCTAATATCCACTTATCAGTGAGGGCATACCATGTATGCCACTAAGGATATTTTCTAGTTCCATCCATTTGCCTACAAAATTCATGAAGTCATTGTTTTTGATAGCTGAGTAGCACTCCATTGTGTATGCTTATCACGTTTTCTGTATCCATTCCTCTGTTGAAGGGCATCTAGGTTCTTTCCAACTTCTGGTTATTATAAATAAGGCTGCTATGAACATGGTGGAGCATGTGATTTGGTTGTATGTTAGAGCATCTTTTGGGTATATGCCCAGGAATGGTATAGCTGAGTCCTCAGGTAGTTCAATGTCCAATTTTCTGAGGAACCTCCAGATTGATTTTCAGAGTGGTTGAACAAGTTTGCAGTCCTACCAACAATGGAGGAGTGTTCCTCTTTCTCCACATGCTTGCCAGTATCTGTTGTCACCCGAGATTTTTATCTTATCCATTCCAAGTCGTGTGAGGTAGAATCTCAGGATTGTTATGATTTGCATTTCCCTACTGACTAAGGATGTCGAACATTGCTTTAGGTACTTCTGAGCTAATTGATATTCTTTGTTTAGCTCGTATCCCATATCCCATACGGCATTCCTCAGCTGTGAATTCTTTGTTTAGCTCTGAACTCCATTTGTTAATAGGGTTATTTGACTCCCTGCAGTCTAACTTCTTGAGTTCTTTGTATATTTTGGATATTAGCCCTCTACAAATGTAGGATTGGCAAAGATCTTTTCCCAACCTGCTGGTTGCCATTTTGTCCTAATGACTGTTGTTTCCTTTACCTTACAGAAACTTTAGATTTGTGAAGTCCCATTTGTCAATTCTTGATCTTAGAGCATAAGCCATTAGTGTTATATTCAGGAAATTTCCCCAGTGCCCATGTGATTGAGACTCTTTCTTCTATTAGTTTGAGTGTATTTGGTTTGATGTGGAGGTCCTTTATCCACTTGGACTTAAACTTTGTACAAGATGATTAGAATGGTTTGATTTGCATTCTTCTACATGCTGACCTCCAGTTGAAACAGCACCATTCGTTGAAAATGCTCTTTTTTCCTTTGGATGGTTTTCACTCCTTTGTCAAAGATCAAGTAACCATAGGTATGTGGGTTCATTTCTGTGTCTTCAACTCTATTCCACTGATCTATCTGCCTGTCTCTGTACCAATACCACACAGTTTTTATGACTATTGCTCTGTAATACTGCTTGCAGTCAAGGATGGTGATTCCCCCAGAAGTTCTTTTATTGTTGAGTATAATTTTCGCTATCCTGGGTTTTTTGTTATTACAAATGAATTTTCAAATTGCTCTTTCTAACTCTATGAAAAATAGATTTGGAATTTTGATGGGAATTGCATTGAACCAGTAGTTGCTTTTGGCAAACTACTATATAAATTTCTATATAAATCCTGCCAATCCATGAGAATGGGAGATTTTCCATATTCTGAGATCTTCATCAATTTTTTTCAGAGACTTGAAATTCTAGAAATACAAATCTTTCACCTGCTTGGTTAGGGTTATACCAAGGTATATTACATTATTTGTGACTATTGTAAAGGGTTTTTTCCTTTAATATCTTTCTAATCTTGTTCGTCCTTTGAGTAGAGGAAAGCTACTGACTTGTTTGAGTTAATTTTATACCCAGCTACTTTACTGAAGTTTTTTATCAGGCTTAGTAGTCCTCTGGTGGAACTTTTTGGGTCACTTAATTATACTATCATATTGTCTGCAAATAGTGATATTTTTACTTCTTCCTTTCCAAGTTGTATCCCTTTGATCTCCTGTCATTTCATGATTGCTCTCGCTAGAATATTGAGTAGTATGTTGAATAAGAAGGGAGAGAGTGGGTAGCCTTGTCTAGTCCCTCATTTTAGTGGGATTGCTTCAAGTTTCTCTCCATTTAGTTTAATGTTAGCTACTGGTTTGCTGTATATTGTTTTTACTATGTTTAGGTATGGGCCTTGAATTCCTGAACTTTACAAAACATTTATCATGAACTGGTGCTGAAGTCTCTCAAATGCTTCATCAGCATCTAGTGACATGATCATGTGGGTTTTTTTTCCTTTGAGTTTATTTACATAGTGTATTACGCTGATGAATTTTGGTATATTGAACCATCCCTGCATCCCTGGGATTCAGTTTGTGATAATTTTATTGATTATTTTAGCTTCAATATTCATAAGGGAAATTGATCTGAAGTTCTCTTTCTTTGTTGGGTCTTTGTGTGGTTTAGGTACAAGAATAATTGTAGCTTCATAGATGGAATTGGGCAGTGCTCCGTAGGTTTCTATTATGTGCAATAGCTTGGACAGTATTGGTCTGAGGTCTTCTATGAAGGTCTGATAGAATTCTGCACTAAACCCATCTGGTCCTGGTCTCTTTTTGGTTGGGAGACTTAATAACTGCTTCTATTTCTTTAGAAGTTATGGGATTGTTTAGATGGTTTATCTGATCCTGATGTAACTTTGGTACCTGGTATTTATCTAGAAAATTGTTCATTTCCTCCAGATTTTCCAGTTTTGTTGAATATAGGCTTTTGTAGTAGTATCTGACAATTTTAGAATTTCCTCAGATTCTGTTGTTATATCTCCCTTTTCATTTCTGATTTTGTTAATTTGAATACACTCTCTGTGCCCTCTAGTTAGTCTGGCTAAGGGTTTATCTAACCTGTTGATTTTCTCAAAGACCAACTCCTGGTTTTGTTGATTCTTTGTATAATCCTTTTTCTTTCTACTTGATTGATTTCATCTCTGAGTTTGATTATTTCCTGTCTTCTACTCCTCTTGGGTATATTTGCTTCTTTCTGTTGTAGAGCTTATAAGTGTGCTGTCAAGCTGCTAATATATGCTCTCTCCTGTTTCTTTTTGGAGGCACTCAGAACTATGAGTTTTCCTCTAATCACTGCTCTCATTGTGTCCCATAAGTTTGGATGAGTTGTGCCTTCATTTTCATTAAATTCTAAAAAGTCTTCAATTTCCTCCTTTATTTCTTCCTCGACCAAGTTATCTTTGAGTAGAGTGTTGTTCACCTTCCATGTATATGTGGACTTTCTGTCATTTTTGTTGTTATTGAAGACAAGCCTTAGTCCTTGGTGTCCTGATAGGATGTGCGGGATTATTTCAACCTTGTTGGATGTGTTGAGGCATGTTTTGTGACCAATTATATGGTCAATTTTGGAGAAGATACTATGAGCTGCTATGAAGAAGGTATATTCTTTTGTTTTAGGATGAAATATTCTATAGATATCTGTTAAATCCATTTGTTTCATAACTTCTGTTAGTTTCTCTTATGTCTCTGTTTAATTTCTGTTTCCATGATCTGTCCATTGATGAGAGTGGAGAGTTGAAATCTCCTACTATTATTTTGTGAGGTGCATTGTGTGCTTTGAGCTTTAGTAAGGTTTCTTTTATGAATGTAAGTGCCCTTGCATTTGGATAATAGATATTTAGGATTGAGAGATCATCTTGGTGGATTTTTCCTTTGATGAATATGAAGTGGCCTTCCTTATCTTTTTACATAACTTTTGATTGACAGTCAATTTTATTCGATATTAGAATGGCTACTCCAGCTTGTATCTTCAGACAATTTTCTTGGAAAACTGGTTTGCGGCCTTTTATTCTGAGGTAGAGTCCATTTTGTCACTGAAGTATGTTTCCTGTATGCAGCAAAATGCTGAGTCCTCAATACATATCCAGTCTGTCAGTCTATATCTTTTCATGGGAGAATTGAGTTCACTGATATTTGGAGATATTAAGGAATCATGAATGCTGTTTCCTGTTATTTTTGTTGTTTGAGGTAAAAATATGTTTTTGTGACTATCTTCTTTTGGTTTCTTTGCAAAGAGATTACTTTCTTGCTTTTTCTAGGGTGTAGTTTCCGTCCTTGTGTTGGAATTTTCCATCTATTATCCTTGTAGAGCTGGCTTTGTAGAAAGGTATTGTGTGAATTTGGTTTTGTCATGGAATATCTTGGTTTCACCATCTATGTTAACTGAGTTTTGCTGGATATAGTAGTCTAGGCTGGCATTCCTGTCTGTATAACATCTTCCCAGGATCTTCTGGATTTCATAGTCTCTGGTGAGAAGTCTGGTATAATTCTTATAGGTCTGCCTTTATATGTTACTTGTCCTTTATCCCTTACTGCTTTTAAGATTCTTTCTTTGTTTTGTGCGTTTGATGTTTTGACTATTATGTGATGTGAGGAAATTCTTTTCCAGTCAAATCCATTCGGAGTTCTGTAAGCTTCTTGTATGTTTCTTTAGGTTAGGGATGTTTTCTTCTATAATTTTGTTGAAACTATTTACTAGCCCTTTAATTTGGGATTCTTCACTCTTCTATACTTAGGTTTGATCCTCTCATTGTGTACTGAATTTTCTGGATGTTTTGGGCTAGGAGTTTTACATTATCTTGGATGGTTGTGTCGATGTTTTCAATGGTATCTTCTGTCCCTGAGATTCTCTCTTCTATCTCTTATATTCTGTCGGTGATACTTTGATTTATGACTCCTGATCTCTTTCCTAGGTTTTTTATCTCCAGGGTTGTCTTCTTTTCTGCTTTCTTTATTGTTTCTCTTTCTGTTTTTAAATCCTGGGTGGTTTTATTCAATTTCTTCACATGTTTGGTTGTTTTTTCCCTGTAATTCTTTAAGGAATTTTTGTGTTTCTTCTTTAAGGGCTTCTACTTGTTTACTTGTGTTTTCCTGTCTTTCTTTAAGGCAGTTATTTATGTCTTTCTTAAAGTCCTCCATCATCATCATTAGATGTGATTTTAAATCTAAATCTTGCTTTTCTGGTGTATTTGGATAACCAGTATTTGCTTTGGTGGAAGAACTGAGCTCTGATGATGCCAAGTAGTCCTGGTTTCTGTTTCTTATGTTCTAGGGCTTACCTTTCACCATCATGTTTCTCTAGAATTAGCTTGTCTTGCTGTCTCTGACAGTGGCTTGACCCTCCTGTGGGCCCCTGTGTCTCCACTCCTGTAGACCTGTTTTCTTTTAGCTGGATCTGGGAGCAGAGAGCTGCTCCTGGGTTTGTGTAACCTGAAGCCTACAGGTGGGTTGCTTGGTGCAGAAGAATTGGTCTTACCTCTGCTCTCAGGTGTATAGGTGCTCCTTTCAAATGGCTTTTGGCTCTCAGTGCATGTAGAAACCCAACGGGTCCTGCCCCTGACTGCTCTTATGTCCATCTCCAGAGGGCACAGATGACACTGGGCAGCTTCCTCTTCAGTCAGGAATGTGGGCAGAAAGTAGTTGTTTCCTCTGCAAACTCAGGATTGTCTGTTCTTCTGAGGATCTAGTTCTCTCCCCCACAGGATTTGGGTGCAGGGAGCTGTGGGACTAGTTCAGTTCATTTCCAGATGCAGGCAGAAACCAGCAGGTTCCTTCCGCTGACTGCTCCTATATTCCTGCATCCACAGTCAACTATGCAGGTTCCTCTTGGGCCATAAATGTTGCCTGCATACTTTTAGAACCTAGGAACACCAGTCATGGATGGCACCACAATGTGTTGGACCCTCCCTATCAATCATTTATAATAAAGTATTCTACAGGGTTGACTACAGTTAGATCTTTAGGAGACATTCCCTTAGTTGAACTATCCTCTTGTCACATGACTTTAACTTGTGTCTCATTGACATAACACTATCCAGCACATAGGCCTAGATTCATTCTTTGAGTAGATATGCAATAATTCTACATTAGGTTTGTGCGTAGGGGCCAATTAGGCTATGCCTACCCATAGCTTCCTCTCATGTTTACTGTAAAGGAAATGACAACTTCTCTCCTGTAAGGGAAATGACACATTCCCTACTGAGATGTGTTACCTGGAGGCAGCAGATAGGTGGAAATTATTTCTTCATCCATCTAGTCAGTCTGTGATTTTGAATGAGCCCATTCATATGTATAGTGTTATTAAAATGTGTGTGATATTTCCTGTCATCATGTTGTTGATTTTTGGTGTTGTGTTCTCAGTGGTACTTTGTGTTATAGTGATTATGGCTTCATATTTTTCTAAAGTCTCTCTGCTATTCTCAGTCCTGTCTCTTCAGCACCAAATAATGCTTCCAGCATTACTTTATGTCTAGGTTGTTAATATAAATTTCTTTAGGCTGTCTATAGTCCGGAATATGGTTCTTCTTCCTTTTATTCTTGGCAGTATTTTGCTGGATATATGATTTTAGAATGGCTGTCACTTAGCACTTGGGATTTGTTGTAATACCTAATTAAATTTCAACTTGATACCACTCCTGGACAAAAACCCAAAAGATGCCCCAACATATAACAAGGGCACATGCTCCACCATGTTTAGAGTAGCCTTATTTATAATAACCAGAAGGTGGAAGTAACTCAGGTGTTCTTCAACAAAGGAATAGATACAGAAAACATGGTAAATTTGCACAATGAAGTACTACTCAGCTTTTAAAAACAATGACTTCATGAAATTCTTAGGCAAATGGATGGAACTGGTGAGTGAGGTAACAAAACCACAAAAAATCACACATGTTATGCACTCACTGATAAGTGGGTAATTAGTCCAAAATCTTGGAAAACCCAAGATACAATTTACAAACTACATAAAGCTCAAGAAGAAGGGAGACCAAAGTGTGGATGCTTTATTTCTTCTTGGAAGGGGGAACAAAACACTCATAGAAGGAAATAAGGAGACAAAATGTAGAGCAGAGACTGAAGGAAAGGCCATCAAGAGACGGCCCCACCTGGTGATCCATCACATATACATTCACCAAACCCAGACACTTGCAGATGCCAAAAGTTGCTTGCTGACAGGAGCCTGATAAAGCTGTCTCCTGAGAGGTATTGTTAAAGCCTGACAAAAACAGAAGCTGATGCTTGCAGTCAACCATTGAGACCACTGAGAATGTGGTCCCCACTGGAGGAGTTAGAGAAAAATCTGAAAGAGCTGAAAGTATTTGCAACCCTATAAGAAAAACAACAATGTCAACCAACCAGATACCCCAGAGCTGCCAGAGACTAAACCAACAACAAGACTACACATGGATCAACCAATGACTCCAGCTGCATATGTAGCAAAGAATGGCCTTGTACGGCATCAATGGGAGGAGAGGTCCTTGGTCTTGTGAAGTCTTGATGCCCCAGTGTAGGAAAATGCCAGGGTAGGGAGAAGGAAGGAAAAGAGTGGGTAGGCAAACACCCTCATAGAAGCAGGGGGATGGGAGATGGGATGAGGAGATACCAGGAAAGGGAATAACATTTCAAATGTAAATAAAGAAAATATCCAATAAAAGAAAAAAAATGAAACAAAACAAACAAATAAAAAAAACCCAAATTGCTTCTTATGCAGTGGCTAACAAGGTCCCCTGTGTGATGTCATCAGCACCCACACACTTTTTAGACTTTAACAGTTTCAGCTTTGGTGCCTTTGTCAGAGTTTTGGCCTGTTTACTATGACTAGGTGAATTAATTCAATTCAGTACTTAGTAGCAGCTTTGTGATAGATAAATAGAAAACAAGGCCACTGACCCAGACTCTTCTTAGAAAAAGTACCCACTTATATTTTGATATTTATTCCACATATATAGTCACATGCATGCATGCATATAGAGAAATAATGCAGAAATTAGTGACTGAGACCATACTACATTTCTATGAATATGATACCTCTCTTTGTTAGGGTTTTATGACTATGAAAAGACACCATGACCAAGGTAACTCTTATAAGTAGCAACATTTAATTCTAACTGACTTCAGAGGTTCAGTCCATTATCATCATAGAAGCAATCATGGCAGAGTTCAGGCAGACATAGTATTGGAGAAGGGGATAAGAGTTCTTTATCTTGTGCTGAAGGCTAACAGGAGAAGCCTGGCTCCTCAGGCAACTGGAAGGAAGGTCTCAAAGCCTACTCTCACAGTGACACACTTCCTCCAACAAGGCACACCTACTGCAACAAGGCCATACCTATTAATAATGCAAAACACCTGGGCCAAGCATATTCAAACAACCACAACATCATAAATCATATATTTTATGTTAACATTAGTTTTGCTCTTAAAAAGCTTCATCTAGTAAAAGAATGGATTCCTCCCAATTTCCAGAACCACGCATCTGATTCTTTCACCAATATACATTTACAGTAGCTGTACAGTGATATTCTCTCTCTCTCTTCTCCATCTTTATTAACTTGGGTATTTCTTATTTACATTTCAATTGTTATTCCCTTTCAAGATCTAGATTATAAGCTGGAGAAATTGCTCAATGGTTAAGAGTACTTTAAACCTTCCAAATGACCGCAGTTAGATTCCCAGCAGTAACATGGTGGCTTATAAACATCTGTAACTCTAATTCCAGAGGATCCATTGCCCTCTCTGACATGACATACTAGTAGTACATACACAAGTATTCAAGTAAAGCATTCATAAATGTTAAACAAAATAAATAATTTTGAATAAATAAATATAAATTCAGGATAATATGTAATACAAGTCAGTCTCCAAACTGAAAGAACAATATTCAAATGTATAATTCCTGCATGTATAATCCTCATTTTTAATCATGCATCTACAATTTATTTATATAATAAGTAATATTAATATTAAAAATAATAATTTAAGGTAAAAGATAGTAATCTAAAGCTGTTTTTTTCTTATTTCAAAGGTATATACTTCAACCTGTCTATTTTATATCCATTTCTTTGTAAATGTTTAGCACCTACAAAATGTGTTAAATGGTACATCTTCATTCTCATCAAGTGACATCTTTCTATAGCGTTCATTGAAGCTAAGAATAGACTAGAAAAGATGACAACTACAATGGCTCAAAACAGAGTTGTTAACATATGGGCTGAGGAAAGTAATTTGTTTTATTTGAAAAATTATTGCAGTGCTGGGAGCATTGACATGTCTTTAAACTGTAATATTTACTTGTAAGTACTAAAACCCAAATTATGTCCACAAACATTCATAAGATGGAGACACCATCACTATTAAGTTGACTCAGATCAAAATACTAAACTGTCTGAAGAGACCTGCAACAAAAGATACCAGGAACTGCCTTCACTATAGCTCTACATCCTTTCAAGAAAAATCAAATTATGTTTTCATTGTCATAGTATTTGATTTTGAAACAGTCTTATTTTATTAATTTATGGTGTTCGATACCTTCTGCTTTATGGAGATTTAGTAATATAAGGAAAATAAAAATACATGGAAAGTATCATTTTCATTTTAATTTTTACTATATTTCCCATATAATGACCAAAAAGCAGGAAGACTACTCATAAAAAACATGAAGTGAGTTTGTGACTTTCAAGTGACAAGATACATGGTGTTAGCTGATGTACAGTCCACTGTCAGCAACAGGAAAAGCCTTTAGGAATCTCAAGAGGTGAAGACTATAGCCACCCAAGCTAGTTTCATGCAATATTTATGAGAGAGATAATGACAGCAAGAATAAATAATGTTCAAAAATTAATATTATATTGATTCATAGCTATTACCTGGTTCTCTTAAATGAATTAAATATGTAAATTGTTCTTTGGAAATTGAGTTTAACGCAGGTATAACTGTAAGCACACAAATGTTAACTATACTATTACAGTCTCACAGCTACAAACGATTTCCTCTGAGATGAAGCACCAGCAGAAAAACCATCACTGCAGAGACTATGGGGAAACAATTATTCCCAAAGCTTCATCACAAGTTGCATGGTGGAAGTTTGAGAAAGATATAGAAAAGTTCATTGGAAATGCGTCAACCCTTCCGGTTTGAACCATTGTCTTGGGCGCTGGATCTGCACCCACTCCTACAACATCCAGAGGGAGCCCAGGTGCTCTGAAATGCCCAGGATCACAGGAGAAGCTATAACGTCTGCCCCAGCACAGTGCTCCAACACCCAAGTAAATGGGTTACCCAGGATACAAGGATGCAGGAACCGCCACCCAGTCAGTGGCACTGGCTCCTTCTGGTCTGAAACTGGGCCCTTTGCAGACCTGGGTTGCTGGCTCTGCATCCACTCTTAAGACAACCAGAGGGAGCTTGACTCCCAGGTTCTCTGAAACACTCAGGATCACAGACTCACAGGATAACAGAGGAAGCTCAACTCTAAGGATATTGGATGTAACCAGGAGCACGGGAGCTCTGACAAACTCAAGGCCACAGATCAGACCACATCTTTCCCAACACCCAGCATAACTGGAACTCCCACAGCAACCAGGAAAACCCAACCAAACCAGCTAGAGGTACGGGTTCAGCCAGTTTGCACCCGTGCCCAGAGCCAATCCAGGGCTGTGGCTCCCCATCAATTCGTGCAACACCCTGAGAAAGCTTGACTCCCAGGAGCAACGACACAACTGGAGCTTGGTCAAACAAGGATTTCGGGATCCCAGAGGCAGCTAGACTCCCAGGAGCTCAAACACACCCAGGATCTTAGGATCTCAGAATCCCAGAATCATAGGACCACAGAGACAGATGGAATCTGAGAAGGTCTGATATAAGCAGGATCACAGGAGAAACAGGCTCCATTGAGAGACAGCAAGGGCAGGTAGCACTAGAGATAACCAGATGGTGAGAGGCAAGCACAAGAGCATAACCAACAGAAACCAAGGCTTTTTTGGAATCATCAGAACCCAGTTATCCCACTACAGCAAGTCATGGATACTGCATCACACCAGAAAACGAATATTTGATTTTAAAATCATGTCTCATGATGATAATAGAGGAATTTAGGAAGGACATAGTTAACTCCTTTAAAGAAATTCAGGAGAACACAGGTATACAGGTAAAAACTTTTAAAATGGAAACACAAAAATTCCTTTAAAAATTACAGAAAAACACATCAAAACAGGTGAAGTAATCTAACAAAACCATCCAGTATCCAAAAATGGAAATAGAAAAAAAGAAAGAAATCACAAAGAGAGACAGCCTTGGAGATAGAAAACCTAGGAAAAAGATCAGAGTCATAGATGCAAGCATCTTCAACAGAATAAAAGTAATAGAAGAGAGAATCTCAGATGCAGAAGATACCATAAAAAATATTGACCCAATAATCAAAGAAAATGTAAAATGCAAAAAACTCCTGACTAGAAACATCCAGGAAATACATAACACAATGAGAAAGCCAAACCTAAGGATAATAGGTATAGAAAAGAGGGAAGATCGCAATTTAAAAGGCTTGTAAATATCTTAAACAACATTAAAGAAGAAAACTTCCCTAACACAAAGAAATAGATGCCCATAAACATACAAGAAGCCTACAGAATGCCAAATAGATTGAATCAGAAAAGAAATTCCTCCAATCATGTAATAGTCAAAACACAAAATGCATGAAACAAAGAAAGCAGTAAGCGAAAAAGGTCAAGAAACATATAAAGGCAGACCTATGAGAATTACACCAGACTTCCCACCAGAAACTATGAAATCCAGATGATCCTGGACAGATGTCATACAGACCCTAAGAGAACACAAATGCCAGCCTATATCCAGCAAAACTCTCAATTAATATAGATGAAGAAACCAAGATATTCTGTGACAAAACAGAATTTACACATTATCTTTCCACAAAGCCTGCACTACAAAGGACAATAGATGGAAAACTCCAATATGAGAGAAACTACACCCTAGAAAAAGCAAGAAAGTAATCTTTCAAAAACCCACAATAAGATATCAACCCAAATATAATTGCACCTCTAACAACAAAAGTAACAGGAAGCAACAATCACTTTTCCTTTATACTTCTTCACATCAATGGACTCAATTCTCAAGAAAAAGACATAGACTAACAGTTGAGATACATGAACAGGACCCAGCACTTTGCTGCATACAGGGAATGCAGCTCAGTGACAAAGAGAAAAACTATCTTAGAGTAAATGGCTGGAAAAACATTTTCCAAGCAAATGGTACCAAGAAAAAAATTGGAGTAGCTATTCTAATATCAAAAATCAACCAAAAGTTATCAAAAAAAGATAAGGAAAGACACTTCAAGTACATCAAAGGAAAAATCTGCCAAGATGAACTCTCAATACTATGCTCCAAATGGAAGGGCACCCACATTCATAAACTAAAGCTCAAAGCACTTATTGCACCTCACAAAAGTCAGAAACTTCAACACCCCATTCTCATCAATGGACAGATCATGGAAACAGAAACTAAACAGAGACACAGAGAAATAAACCAAGGTTACGAACTAAATAGATGAAACAGATATCTGTAGAACATTTTATTCTAAAACAAATGAATATATCTTCTCAGCACCTCCTGCTACCTTGTCAAATATTAGCCATATAATCAGTCATAAAACAGTCCTCAGTAGGACAAGATGATCAAAATAATCCCATCTATCCTATCAGATCACTGTGGACTAAATCTGGACTTCAATAAGAACAAAAACAACAGAAAGCCCACATTCTCATGGAACTGAACAACACTCAACTCAATGACAACTGGGTCAAGGAAGAAATAAAGGAAGAAATTAAAGACTTTTTTTTAGAATTTAATGAAAATGAAGGCACAACATGTCTAAAATTATAGGACACAATGGAAACAGCACTAAGAGGAAAACTCATAGCTCTGAATGCCTCAAAAAAGAAACTAGAGAGAGCATACACTAGCAGCTAGACATCACATCTGAAATCTCTAGAACAAAAAGAAGCAAATACACCCAATAGGAGTAGATGGCAGTAAATAATCAAACTCAGGGCTGAAAACAACCAAGAAGAAACAAAAAGAACTATACAAAAAAATCAATAATACCAGGAGCTGGTTCTTTGAGAAAATCAAAAGGAGAGATAAACCATTAGCCATACTAACCAGAGGGCACAGAGAGAGTATCCAAATTTTTAAAATCAGAAATGAACAGGGAAACAACGACAGGTACTGAGGAAATTCAAAAACATTGTCAGATCCTACTACAAAAGACTATACTCAACAAAACTGGAAAATCTGGAGAAAATGGACAATTTCATAGACAGATATTAGGTACCAAAGTTAAATCTTGATCAGATTAACCATCTAAACATTCCCATAACCCCGACAGAAATAGAAGCACTCACTTAAAGTCTCCCAACCAAAACAAGCCAGGACCAGAGAGGTTTACTGCAGAACTCTATCAGATCTTCAAAGAAGACCTAATACCAATACTCTTCAAACTATTATAGAAAATAGAAACAGAAAGAACACTATCCAATTCATCTACAAAGCCATAATTATGCTCATACATAAACCACACAAAAACCCAACAAAGAAAACTTCAGACCAATTTTACTTATGAATATCAGTGCCAAAATACTTAATAAGATTCTTACAAACCAAATCCAATATTGCATCAAAATGGTCATCCATCATGATCAGGTAGGCTTCATCCAATGGGTGCAGTAATGCTTCAAAATACAGAAATCCATCAATGTAATCCACTATATAAACAAACTCAAAGAAAAAACTACATATTCACTTCCTTAGATCCTGAGAAAACATTTTTCATATTTCAATATACCTTCATGATAAAAGTCTTGGAAAGATCAAGAATTCAAGGCCCATACCTAAACACAGTAAAAGCTATATACAGCAAACCAGTAGTCAACAACAAACTAAATGGAGAAAAGCTTGAAGCAATCCCACTAAGTTCGGGGACTAAATAAAGCTGCCCACTCTCTCCCTATCTATTCAATATAGTACTAGAAAACTTAGCTGGAGTAATTAGACAACAAAAGTAGGTAGATGGAATATGATTTGGAAAGGAAGTAGTCAAAATTTCACTACTTGCAGATGATATGATAGTATACTTGTGACCCCAAAAATTCTACCAGAGAATTTGTAAAACTGATAAACAATTTCAGCTGGGTATAAAATTAACTCAGACAAATCAGTAGCCTTCCTCTACTCAAAGGATGAACAAGCTGAGAAAGAAATTAAAGAAACAATACCCGTCACAATAGTCACAAATAAAGTAATAAACCTTGGTGTTATCCTAACCAAGAAGGTTAAAGATCTGTATGACAAGAATTTCAAGTCTCTGAAAAGAAAGAAATCTATGAAAATCTCAGAATATGGGAAGATCTCCTATGCTCATAGATTGGCAGGATTAATATTGTAAAAATGGCCAACTTGCCAAAAGCAAATACATAGTCAATGCAATCCCCATCAAAACTCCAATGCAATTCTTCATAGAGTTAGGAAGAATAATTTGCAAATTCATTTGGAATAACAAAAATCCCAGGATAGTGAAACTATTCTCAATAATAAAAGAACTTCTGGGGGAATCACCATCCCTGGCCTTAAGCTGTATTACAGGGCAAGAATGATTAAAAAAAAAAACTGCTTGGTAATGGGACAGAGACAGGCAGGTAGATCAGTGAAATATAACGAAGACCCAGAAATGAACCCACACACCTATGGTCACTTGGTCTTTGACAAAGGAGCTAAAACCATCCAGTGGGAAAAAAGACAGAATTTTCAACAAATGGTTCTGGTCCAACTGGAGGTCAGCATGTAGAACAGTGCAAATTGACCCATTCTTATTGCCTTGTACAAAGCTCAAGACCAAGTAGCTCAAGGACTTGCACATAAAACCAAATACTCTGGAAGTAATGGAAGAGAAAATGGGGAGAACATTAAACACATGAGCACAGAAGAAAATTTCCTGAAGAAAACACCAGTGGCATATGGTCTAAGATCAAGAATCACCAAATGAGTTTTCATAAAATTGCAAAGCTTCTGTAAGGCAAAGGACACTGTCATTAGGACAAAACAACAACCAACAAATTGGGAAAAGGTCTTTAACAATCTTACATGTATAGAGGGTTAAAATCCAATATATACAAATAACTCAAGAAGTTAGACACAAGAGAACCAAATAACCCTATAAAAATGAGGTACAGATCTAAGCAAAGAATTCTCAACTGAGGAGAACTGAATGGATGAGAAACACCTAAAGAAATGTTCACCATTCTTAGTCATCAGGGAAACAACAAGGATATTCCACCTCACACCAGTCAGAATGGTTAATATCAAAACCTCAAGTAACAGCAGATGCTAATGAGGGTGTGGAGAAAGAGGAACACTCTTTTATTTTTGGTGGGGTTGCAAGCTGGTACAACCACTCTGGAAATCAATCTGAAAATCAGAAATTTTGTTCCTCAGAAAATTGGACATTGTACTACCTATAGACCCAGCTCCTGGGCATATAACCAAATGATGCTCCAACATCTAACAAGGACACATGCTCTACTATGTTCATAGAAACCTTATTTATGGTATCCAAATGTAGGAAAGAACCTAGATGTCCTCCAAGAGAAAAATGGATATAGAAAATGTGGTACATTTATACAATAATACACTACTCAGTTATTAAAAATGGTGACTTCATGAAATTCTTATGCAAATGAATGGAACTATCTTCCTGAGTTAGATAACCCAGTCAAAAAAAAAATACATGGTATGCCCTCTCTGATAAGTAGATATTGGCCCAAAAGCTTGGAATACCCAAAATACAATTCAAAGACCACATGAAGATAAAGAAAGAAGACCAAAATATGGATGCTTCAGTACCTCTTAGAAGGGGGAACAAAATATAGACTAAAAGAAAGGTCATCCAGAAGGTGTCTGACCTAGGGATCCATCTCATACACAGACCCCAAACCCAGACACTACTGGGGATACCAAGAAGTGCTTGCTGGCAGGAGACTGATATAGTTGTCTCCTGAGAAGTCCTACCAGAACCTGACAGATACAGGTGGATGCTCACCACCAAGCACTGGACTAAGCACAGGGTCCCTAATGGAGGAGTTAGATGAAAGTTAGAGAAAGGACTCAAGGAGCTGAAGGGGTTTACAATCCATAGGAAGAACAACAACATCAACCAACCAGATCCCCCAGAGTTCCCAGGAATTAAACCACCAATAAATGAATAAACAGCTATATATGTGGTGGAGGATAGCTTTGTATGGTATTATGTGAGGGGAAGCCCTGGGTCCTGTGAAGGCTTGATGCTTCAGTTTACAATAATGCCAGGGCAGGAAGGCAGTTTGGAGTGGGTGGGTGGATAGGTGATACACTAAATCTCATAGAAGAGAAAGTGGGGAATATCCTTTAATGCATTGGTACAGAAGACAGTTTCCTGAACAGAACATCAACAGCTCAAGCTGTAAGATCAACAATTGATACAAGGGACCTCATAAAAGTGCAAAGCTTCTGTAAAGCAAAGGACACTGTCAGTAGGACAAATGAGCACTCTACAAATTGGTAAAGGATCTTCAACAACTCTGCATCTTACAGAGGGCTAGTTTCCAAAATTTATAAAGAACTCAAGCAGTTAGACACCAATAACTCAAATAACCCAATTAAAAATGAGGTACAGGTCTACACAGAAATCCCAACAAAGGAATCCTGAATGGCTGGAAAGCACTTAAAGAAATGTTCAAAGTCCTCACTCATCATGGAAATGTAAATCAAAACAACTCTGAGATTCCTTCTTACATCGATCAGAACAGCTAAGATCAAAATCTCAAGTGATAATACATGTTGCAATGATGTGTAGCACAAGAAACACCCAATGGAAATTGCTGGTGGGAGTGCATATTTTTACAACCACTTTGGAAACCAATTTGGTTGTTTTTAAGAAAACTGGGAATAGTTCTAACTCAAGACCAGGTGTACCACTCCTGGGAATATACCCAAAAGATGCTCCAACATTCCACAAAGGCAATTGCTCAACTATTTTCATACCATCTTTATTCATAACACACAAAAAGAAAAAACAACCTAGATGTCCCTCAACTGAAGAGTGGATAAAGAAAATGTGGTACATCCTCACAATGGAATACTTACTAATCAGAGATTAAATGAAAAGACATCATGAATTTTGCAGGAGAATGGATGGATCTTGAGAATATCATTATGAGTGATGTAACCAAATTCCGAAAGACATGCATGGTATATATTCAGTAATATGTGGGTATTAGCCATAAAATACAAGATGTACATGCTATACTCCACAGACTCAAAGAACCTTAACAGGAAGGAGGACACAAGCAAGGACACTTGAGCCTCATTTGGAAGGGGGAAATGGAAAAGCCATGGAAGACAGATAATGGAAGGAACTGGGTGAGAAAGCAGATCAGAGGGCATGAGGGACGTCAGTTGTGGGGCAAGTGTGATATCAAGATGGTCATATGAATGAATGGAAATCTGTATCTGACAGGGGCAGGGACAGGAAGTGGACATCTCCAAAAAGATGTGGAGAACAAAGATATGGAAGACACAAAAGAATTGGGGTGTCCTTAACAATATCTCACAGCATTGGCGATATGGAGCCCTGGGAGATTACGTCCTGTGGTTGGGCAAGAACACCAGAGGAGTCATATCGACACTGACCCACCACAAAACTTTAGACCCCAAAATTATCCTATCTACAGGAATACAGGAATGCAGGGATGGGGGATGAAGCAGAGACTGAGGGAATAGCCAGCCAATAACAGACCCAACTTGATATTCATCCCATAGGCAAGCATAAATCCCTGGCACTATAAATGATACACTCTTTTGCTTGGAACAGGAATCTGGCATGTATTTCCTCTGAGAGGTTCCACCTAGCAACTGACTTAGATTGAGACACCCACATCTACTGTAGATGGAGCTTGGGGACACTTATAAAAGATCAGGAGAAAAGATTGAAGCCCCAAAGGGGATGGGAAATCCACAAGAAAACCAATAGAGTCAACTTAACCTTGACCATTGGGTCTCTCAGAGACTGCAATGCCTAACAAAGAATGTACATGGGTTGATCATAGGGCTTGCCACACACACACACACACACACACACACACACACACACACACACACACACACACACACACACACACATATATGTATGTAGCTTGGTCTTCATGTAAGTCACAAACTTGAGTGGCTGCTATCCCAAAAATTGTTCCCTATATGTGGGACATGCTCTTCTATCTGGACTGCCTCTTTGGCCTCAGTGAGAAAGGAATCCCTTAACCTCACAGAGAGTTCAATTGCCAGGGTGGGGTGATTCCCAAGGGGTACTCTCTTAGTGGAGAAGAAGTAGCAGGTGTGGGAGAAGGATTGGGACAGGGGATAACTGGAAGAGGAGCAGTGTGTACATGTAAAATGAATATGTAAAAAATAAAAACAAACTCTAGTGGCATTTGGACTGCAAGTTTTTCAACACATTGATTATTCTCTTATCTGAACTGATTTGTACCAAAGGAGTAATTATAGGATAGGCTTTCATCAAAAACTTCTGAACAGTCAGGATGACTGGGTTGTACATCCATAGCAGGAGTGAGGTGAATGAGATGATGAAGTCCACCCAGTACATGACCACAAAGAAAACTACCAGCAGCAAGATGGTCTGGGTGGCCTTTTTCTCAGGGGATGTTCTCGGGTTTCTGTTGCTATGAAGATGCTTGCATTGCCTCTGATGTCTATGCAAAATATTCACCATGTATGCACTTGTGGACAGCATGACTGCTACAAGAAACACATCTCTGGAGGTTGACAATGTAAAAATTAATCCCCTAATAATGTAGTTCATGGGGAAGAGCGAGCAGGATTTAGTGACATTCATCTGTTTGGTCTCACTCACATTGGTAAAACCACCAACATAGAACAGCATATAACTACTGACAGACAAATTGAAACACCAAATATAGAATAAAGCATTGATCATGTATTTTTTTAGTTGATGTTTAAATTTTGCCAGCAAAGAGGTACTGGGACTGATTGTGACAGCCTGGAACACACTCAGGAGGCAGGTGATAGAGATAGAGAGGCCTCTCATCACTCGACTTGTATAAAATGTTGCCTTACATTTGATGTCATTCTTAATGTTTAGTGACTCAAATATGTCTGCAATTCCAATATTTCCTCCAGTGAGAAACATCAATATGTGAACAAAGGTCAATTGAGAGGAGATCAGGTCCATGGGTTTAGGTCTTTGAGCTAGGATTATGAAAATATAGAAAAGAAGAAGAAACATATTGGCTAGGACTCCAAGTCCAGCTTGGAAATAAAGAACATTCTCTAATGAGGACATAAATGCACAGTATACTCATCTTAAGAGCATAGTAGAAGTGTAGTTCATAGACCTGAAAAAAACAGAAAAGTGAAACTTGTGATTAATTGAGTGGGGGGTCTATATCATCATTCTATTTTCTCTACTAATTCTTCATTAATCAGTCTCTTCAACTTTTGCTATTCCAGACTGTACATCATCACCGTCATTTCTACATACGATCTATGAACAAAATATTATAGATAAGTGCCTTTATATTCATATCTATACAGAATGAACACTTTTTGTCTCATGCAACTGAGTCTAATGCCTTAGAAATCCTATCTCAATTTCAGTAGTTTCATATATAGTTAACACTTAAAATTGTAGTAATAAGTACAGGATATTTATAACATTCATGTAGCTGAACAAAATGTATGTTGGTATTGGAAAAATATTAGGCAATTCTGCCTCATATTCTGTAATTTTACTATGCTCTTTTGCATCTGTGCATGTTTTGACTCATAATTCTGATAGAATCACAGTGATAATTCATGGTTATCTCACTATTTTAACCATGAAAAGATATATTTCATTTAATTTTTTCAGCATTTTTTTCTCCATGAAATTTTACATTCTCAGAGTTTAGAATTGAAGACACAGAAATATTGGGAGAACATCAGTGTACTTTTAATATAGTTATAAATGGTGTTAGATGAATTCCAGTTCACCTTCTACCACATTAAAACCCCTAATGAACTCCAATTAAGGATTAAAGAACTAGGGGCTGAAGAGATGGCTCAGTGGTTAAGAGCACTGACTGCTCTTCCAGAGGTCCTGAGTTCAATTCCCATCAACCAGATGGTGGCTCACAACCATCTGTAATGGGATCTGATGACCTCTTCTGGTGTGTCTGAAGACAGCTACAATGTACTCATATACATAAAATAAATAAATTTTTAAAAAAGGATTAAAGAACTACTCCAAGCTAAAGACAAGCACTATTTTACTTTCATTGGGGTGGGGGAGAGAAAGTATATCACTAACAATATGATTTGTTATAGCTTTGTCTAGCCTTCTATGTTGTTACTTTACTTAACTATCGCCTTGCGGTATTTGTTTCCCCCACATTCACCTAAGAACTCATATATTTTTCCATTTGCTTATTTGATAAATTGTATCCTGCCACTTCTCTTCACCTTCTTCTCCATTTCTTCTGTATGTACCTGCCTCCTCCCTAAAATGTAGTACTGCCTTTCCCATTTCCTTGATCAGATACTTGTATTCTGCTGTTCTGCTGCATATTGCACCCATACCCACTCCTATCCTGAAAAGGAGACAGACTTGGTTTATGAATTAATGGTGATCTTTGCTTTCTGTTTTTGAAGATTTGGTAATCTAAGGGACATACAAACATGACAGATGGCAAGTATCAATTTTATTTTAACCTTCAACACATTTCGTGAGTATGTGACTTTCAGGTGACAAGCTACATGGTATTGACTGATGTACTGTCTACTGTCTGCAGCAAGAATATGTCTTCAGGAATCTCAGGTGATGAAGACCTTAGGTACTCAAGCTAGTTCCATGGGATCTTTATGAAATAGATAATGACAGCAGAAATAAACACTTATCACTTATTATTACAGTATTAATTTATAGCTATTACCTGACACTCTTAAATAACTTAAATGGGTGAATTTTTCTTTGGAAATTGAGTTTAGTCCAGGTGTAATGGTAAGCAAACAGATAACGACCAGATTATTACAACCTCACACTTACGAGTCAGTTCCCCTGAAATGAAGCAGCAGCAGCAGCAGAGGTGTCACTGCAGAGACTTTGCGGAAGCAATCATACCCAGAGCTTCATTACAAGTTGCATGGCATAATTTTTGGAAAGATGAAAATGTTCAGTGGGAATTGTGTGTTTGTGTGTGGCGAGGAGGATGGCTGTGTGTGTGAAATTATTGGACAACTGAGACTAAGAATTGAGCAATGACATAGTGTGGGCCAGGGCTGCTAAGATGAATACTTTTCATCAACTAAGTGAAAAACTGAGCTATATAAAATATTTTTTGAAATAAAGTAAACTGTAAGAAAAATGGAGAATGTGTCCTCTGCTTCCAGGTGACTTGATTAAATCCATGAACCCTGCCTAGTATATCACTGAAGATATTTAATGTAAATCTGAAAAGAAACTAAAACATCTGTAATGATTATAAACATAAAATCAAGAATTATCATTTGGTTGTTGTAGTATTGATACCTTGTGACCAGTGATGTAATGACATCAACTGGAAGTACTTTGTTCCATTTTTAAAATATCATCAATTTCATGATTCTACATTATTTGTTTTCCAGTTTAATATTGTTATATTTTTATGTGGTATGTGTGTGTGTGTTTGTGTGTGTGTGTGTGTGTGTGTGTGTGTATGTGTATGTGACTGTGTGTGTGTTGAAGAAAAAGAGGAAAAGAAATAGCAAACTGTAGCTTAGATTGACTACAGTCAAACCCATGTTACTCCTGCCTTACCCTTGAATGTGCTAGAATCATAGGCCTGTACCACCATATCTGCCCGCATTTTTTCATTTTAATCTCATATATACATTAGTAACTGATATTCCAAGACAATAAAAATAAACTTGTGATATTAATAACCTAAACTTAATTTATTTTGCATTTCTTTGGGAATGCATATTTCAATGAGCAATTATGTTTGGTAATTATTGGAAGAAACCTTGAAGAACTTGATGTTGAATAATTTTATACTGTTTGAGAATTGCAAATTTTCTCACTACTAAAGCAGTTCACTCAATACTATATCAGGAGCAATGCTAAAAGTTTCAATTCAGGAAACCTAAAATATTAAAACTGAATTTATTTTAATTGAAACACTCAAGTATTTACTGAAACTTATCCAGTTTACCCGTTTGTAAGGACAATTTTACATGGATTTCATAAGTGAGGTGCGATTTCCAGATAGATACTTGTGAAACACACAGAAAAAAATTAACTTTATTAGACATCTTTGCAATAGAATAAGCCAATGTCTCAATTTTTTTTAAAAATGTATTAAATTATGTTAACAATGTCTTATAATTTCCTAGGCCATGAGTTGAAAAAGTCATAAGTATTCATAAGTATATACAAATTACTGTGTCTAGAGCTCAGCGATTAGCTGCTTCTAAACTCAACTTACCTTCATCAGCTTTCTTCACATGAGACAAAAGAGATCAGGCTGGACACATAGAAGGCAATCAATCCATATACTCTTATAAAGCCTGTCAGAAAACAAACCCAAACTGAGATTTTAAGACTTGAAATGTAGATAAAGAACATATCCAATAAAAAATGAAAAAAGAAAGAGAAAAAACAGTGACATATATTATATATTATATAGAATGTATATAGAATGGTATGTGCATGTGTGTGTGTGTGTGTGTGTGTGTGTGTGTGTCCTCCTATAATGGCAGAGCTGAGCAGTTAAATCAGAGACCATGTATAACAATTTCATTGTTTGGCACTTCTGTGTTGCATGCCAGTAATCCCAGCATCTGGGAAGCAGAGGCAGGATGATCATGCCCACCTTGCCTCTGTAGGCAAAGACCTTCTGTCTTAAACACCAATCTGCAACATTTTGGGTATGTATACCACCATGTCATGACATTTGGTCTATTTGCTTTTTATCAATAGTACATATCATATAGAAATAATAAAAAAAAGAACTTCAAATATTTAAAAAGGTGTTTTACTCAAGTGTGTGTCTAAGGATTAGATTTAGATATTGGAGAAATATAAATAATTCCCAACAAATAAAAGCCAGAACAAGGGAAATCCAGAATATTACAGTATGCAAGAAAGTAAGAAAGTAATAAATAAATAAAAAGTCACAGAACACAATGCCTATAAACTGCAAAGATTATAGAAAAGAAAAAAATTCAAGGAACCCATTAAATACAAAAGGAAATGGAAACAACAGGATAAGACAAGAGGAATAAGCAGACTTCATTCAGTATGCCCTGAATTTTCCCAATAAACCTCTCAGTAATAAAGAAAAGAAATATCAAAGTAATAACCACACCAGTAGCAACACAAAATTATCAAACCTTATAAGATAAGTTTGCAGGAAGTATTAGCCATCAGAATGGCTGTTTTAACAGAAACCCTGTAAGAATAGCAAAGTTTTAAGAATTCTGAGAAATAACAGCAGCTGTGTCTGGCCAAACCATCAATTGAGCATGAGGATGGAATAAAGGCATTTTAGACTTAGAAGGAATCAAAGAAACATTTCAAAAGCAACTTTCCCAGATAAACACAAAGAATTCTTATGAGCAAGAAAGTAAAGTTCTGGAAAAACAGTTACCTGACCTAGAAACCCTGGTTAGAATTAGTACGCACAGAATGATGAGAACACACAGTAATTTGGCTAGGTACAAGTCAGGAAATTTAATGTACACTAAGATTGTCCTAACTTCAGTGAATCTAAAACTGAGCCAGCAACACAAAACAAAAGATGCACTGAAAGTGGAGCGGTATTGATGCTAGGACTTCATAAAAGCATGGCAACAAACAAACAAACAAACAAACAAACAACCCTGGCTTCTTCAAACAACATTCATGTTTACTGCAAAAGTAAGGCCTACCCATTTGATAAGCATCTCTTAATATTTTTCAATTGACAAGAAGATATACTGGGGACTGCTTAGAGCAACAATTTTTCAACAAACACATTTCATCAGTAGATACAATGTAATAAGTATCAGGAGTTACTGCATCAGATCAGACCTACCATGAAGATACCACAACACTTGCAAACAGTTGATAATGACAGATCTCCATATGGATGAAGAGATAATTATCTTTTGATAAGCCTCTATAATTTCAAAACTCTTAATATTAGAAAGTCAGTAATTTGTAAAAATTAGTAAAAAATCTACTCAAAACTTTTGTAATTTTGTGAGGCAGAATGGGAAAGAGAGACAAAAAAACGATAGGAAAAAGAAATTACATAGAGAGGAATCCATAAAACATCTTAGAAAGCAGCCTTCTGAAAATGTTATTAATTAAATGTAAGAGAGAATATCAAGGTAATTTAACCTGATTGCTAATTGCTGTCTCTGGAATGAGTTATCATGGTACTATATTTGTCAATAAGAAATAGTTATAGTAATATAAAGCCTAATTACGGAAACTAAAAGCCTAGAAAATTGGTTATAAACAAAAATTAGTTAATATTTCTTGTATATTTCTAGCTTAAGTTTCATTGTATTAAACACATGCAGTCAGTTAACTGAATAAAGAAGTAAAATGAAAACATACAATGTACAATTTAAATGGAGCTTAATACTATAAATGTACTCTGACACACCAATACAAGTGTGTTCTTTGCTTTTACCCTATAAGGTATTTCCGTGGTTTGTAACAGGAATTGAAAACTATCATCGTTGGCAATTGGAATTCAGAGAGTAAACTCAGGAGAATCCTCTATCGAATGTGCTCTCTAAATTATTGCATCTGGAGTGACATTTTGCCCACATTCATTGTAAAATGATGGGTTTCATGATATGTTCATTTAACATATAATACACATTGGTGAACTTTACCCTTTAGCCTTTCCTGTCTGTCATTCTGGTAGGCCCATGTCCTCTTTCCAATAGCCTCTTCTAGTTTTACATATATTCAGAAATCACATTAAGTGAAATCTTCTTTTTTAAATGGTTACAACCGATACCTTCATGTCTACAAGCATCTGTTGAATGCTTATTATACAGTATGGCTCAAAGATTATACTCTAAGCAGAGACTTCTCTAATAATTTATTACAGAATATCCTGCTTCCATCTACCACCTACTTACAGCTCTCACTATAATCAAAAGTAAAAGAAACACTCACCTGGCTTGGCCATTGACAAACATCATTGTAGAATGAGGCCCTGAGAAAGAGTTATAAGGAAGAAATAGCATCAGCTCATCTCCCTATAGTCCCAAACTTATCATGTTGTCTAGAGAAGGCAGTTTTGACCTTGAGTTTGTTACAAAATAGTACTATCAAACAGAAAAGTGAACTTCCTTAATTCCAAGGGAACAGTAAAGTAGAAAACAACTGAGTTCTATGTTTCCCATGTGTGAGCTATTCTCTCCAGACCATATCTGTGTGGATTAACTGATCCCAGTACTTGGGAACACAACAAAAGTAACAATAATAATATCTAACTAAGAAGTATAAAACATTTTAGATTCCTCCAAGGTAACCTTCCTGCTTCCAAAACATTCATGGTCCCCTCCATACTTAATTGACAATTGACAGTGGTTTCAGTGTCTCCCTAAAAATTGGCAGCACGTGATAAAAAATATTCCTTCCTCCAAACTCACTTAGGAAAAGTAATCTTTCTTAAATAGCATGCAGAAGTGAGGTTTGATAAGTGTTTTATCAGGAGAAACTGTGCTGTGTGGCCGTGATGTAACTCAGTGACAGAGTACATGCCTAGAAAGTTTTGTTCACGTAGCATACCGTGAAAAAGGTCAAACCTTCAGAATACAGGCACAGATGAGGGAAAATAACCACAAGTCAATGGCAAACACAAGAGCTTCCATAAAATCATAAACTAAACCAGCCCAAAGACATACCCATGTGGGATACCACATAAAGCACGGAGAAAACACGGAAAAGACAAGAGCAGAAACAACAGTTTCCATGCATCTTATAGTAAAAACACTATGTATACAAAACAAGAAAAGCAGATTGAAAAAAATCTAAGACAAAAACTGTCAGTTATAGGTAAATAAAACACATCAACCAAAAAAAAGTGAACTTCCCTATTAGGAACTGGAATAGGAACTGCTGATTGCTCAAGGTAAACTTTCAAAAGCCAGAAGAGACTGCAGCAATGCATTGCAAGTCCACAATGACAGCCTATCTAAAGTAATATAACCACAAAATTACTGCCATGAGTGAAGGAAGATGAGCCTTTTGTTTTAGGATGAAATATTCTATAAATATCTGTTAAGTCCATTTGGTTCATGACTTCTCTTAGTCTGTCTATGCCTCTGTTTAATTTCTGTTTCCATGATCTGTCCATTGATGAGAGTGGGGTGTTAAAATCTCCTTCTATTATTGTGTGAGGTGCAATGTGTGACTTGAGCTTTAGTAAGGTTTCTTTTATGTATGTAGGTGCCCTTGTATTTGAAGCATAGATATTTGGGATTGAGAGTTCATCTTGGTGGATTTTTCCTTTGATGAATATGAAGTGTCCTTCCTTATCTTTTTTAATGACTTTTGGTGGAAAGTTGATTTTATTTGATATTAGAATGGATGACTACTCCTGCTTTTTTCTTCAGACCATTTGCTTGCAAAGTTGTTTTCCAGCCTTTTACTCTGAGGGAGTTGAGTCCATTGATATTGAGAGATATTAAGGAATAATCATTGTTTCTTCCTGTTATTTTCATTGTTAGAGGTGGAATTATGCTTGTGTGTGTCTCTGCTTTTGGTTTTGTGGCAAGGAGATTACTTTCTTGCTTTTTCTAGGGTGTAGCTTCTGTCCTTGTGTTGGAGTTTTCCATCTATTATCCTTTGTAGGGCTGGATATGTAGAAAGATATTGGGAAAATTTGGTTTTGTCATGGAATATCTTGTTTCTTCATCTATGTTAATTCAGAGTTTTGCAGGATATAGTAGCCTGGGCAGGTATTTGTGTTCTCTTAGGGTCTTTAGGACCTCTGCCCTGGATTCTAGCTTTCACAGTCTCTGGTGTAATTCTGATAGGTCTGCCTTTATATGTTACTTAACCTTTTCCCCTTACCTCTTTTAATATTCTTTCTTTGTTTTGTGCATTTGCTGTTTTGATGATTATGGGATGGGAGGACTTCCTTTTCTGGTCCAATCTACTTGGAGTTCTGTAGGTTTCTTGTATGTTTATGGGCATCTCTTTCTTTAGGTTAGGGAAATTTTCTTCTATAATTTTGTTGAGGATATTTACTGGCCCTTTAAATTGTGAGTCAACACTCCCTTCTATACCTATCTTACTTCTGTTTGATCTTCTCATTGTGTCCTGGATTTCCTGGATGTTTTGGGCTAGAGTTTTTTCCATTTTACATTGTCTTTGATGGTTGTGTCAATGTTTTCTATGATATCTTCTGCCCCTGAGATTCTCTCTTTTATCTCTTGTATTCTGTTGGAGATGCTTGCATCTATGACTCCTGATCTTTTTCCTAGGTTTTCTATCTCCAGGGTTGTCTCCCTTTGTGCTTTCTTTATGGTTTCTATTTCCATTTTTAGATCCTGGATGGTTTTGTTCAATTCCTTCACCTGTTTGTGTTTTCCTGTAAAAAGGGATTTCTGTTCCTTTTTACCACTGTTGTCCTCTATTTCTTTAAGTGAGTTGTTTTAAGCCCTTCTTTAAGTCTTATATCATTATCATAAAATGTGATTTTTAAATCCAAATCTTGTTTTTCCATTGTGTTTGGATATCCAGTGGATATCCAGTGGTGGGAGAACTGAGGCTCTGATGATTCCAAGTAGTCTCGTTTTCTCTTGCATAGATTCCTGTGCTTGCCTCTCACCATCAGGACACATTTTCGCACAATCAATCCTTTCCCCCATCTGCCCACATTTTTTCCTCCTCCAACCCTGACATATCAAATCTCTATGAGGTTAAGCACATCCTCACCCTGTGAAGCCAGACAAGGCAGCCCAGCTAAATGAACATATCCCACATACAGGCAATATCTTTTGGGATAGACCCACGCAAGTTGTTTAAGACCCAAATGAAGACCAAACTCCTTATCTGCTATATATGTATGGGGATGCCTGTGTCCAGCCCATGTATGTTCTTTGGTTGGTGGTTCAGTTCCTGAGAGCCCAAGTATCCAAATCAGTTGACACTTTTGGTCTACCCATGGAGTTCCTATGCACTTAGAAGCTAATATCCTTCCTCCTGTTTTTCCATAAGTGTCCCCAACCTCCATCTTCTGTTTGACTGCATCTGTCTGAGTCAACTGCTAGGTGGAGCCACTCAGAGTACAGCCTTATTAGACTCTGGTCTCCAAGCATAACAGAGTATCATTAATACTGTTAGATATTGATGCTTGCCAAAGGAATGGGTGTCAGGTTGGGTCAGTTATTCATTGGTCATTCTCTGCATCTCTGCTCCATCCCACTTCCCTGCACTTCTTGTAGACAGAACAATTTTGGGGTCGAAACTTTTGTGGGTTAGTTCATGTACCTATTGCTGCAGTAGGGTTCCTACATGGCTACAGGAGGTGACTTCTTCAAGTTCCACAATCTCAATACTCTGAGTCAGAGCTAAGGACACCTGCCATGATTCTTTGGTGCCCCCCCCTATCCGAGTTCTCTGTCTTTTTCTAGGGATGTTCCCTACCTCCCTACCCCAATCAATATTTCCACTGATTCTCATGCCCATTTAGCTATTCATAGTATCCCTCCACATCTGAATTCCCCACATTCCCCTCCTAATCCCCTATCCCATCCAGTTCCCTCCCTCCATCTGCTTCTTATGACTCTTTTATTCACACTTCTAAATGAGATTGAAGCATCCTCACTTGCTCCTTCCATCTTGTTTAGGATCTTTGGGTCTGTGGAGTGTAGTAAGAGCCAAGTGTATTGTAAAAGAGATGCTGATTAAACAAGAGGGAAGAATAAGCTCCCCCAGGGACAGAATAAATAATGTTTTGTTAACTCTACATTTTCTTCATTTTATTGAAAAGGGAACAGCAGATGAGAGACATTGGGTTATCAAAAAACTAAGGAACTAGAACAAACACTATACTACAAGGATATGTTAGTGTTATAATGCAAATCTACAATAGTTTTACAATGGGGAAGTAGTTATGTTTATGTATTTACAGGGAATAAAAAACTATGTTTATATAGAGCCACCCAATTAGACAAGATGGATGAAGCAAAGAAGTGCAGGCTGACAGGAACCGGATGTAGATCTCTCCTGAGAGACACAGCCAGAATACAACAAATAGATAGGTGAAGGCCAGCAGCAAACCACTGAACTGAGAACGGGACCCCTGTTGAAGAAATCAGAGAAGGGACTGGGAGAGTTTGAAGGGGCTCGAGACCCCATATGAACAACAATGCCAACCAACCAGAGCTTCCAGGGACTAAGCCACTACCCAAAGACTCTACATGGACTGACCCTGGGCTCCAACCTCATAGGTAGCAATGAATAGCCTAGTAAGAGCACCAGTGGAAGGGGAAGCCCTTGGTCCTGCTAAGACTGAACCCCAGTGAACGTGATTCTTGGGGGAAGGGTGTAATGGGGGGAGGATGGGGAGGGGAACACCCATATAGAAGGGGAGGAGGAGGGGTTAAGGAGATTTTGGCCTGGAAACCGAAAAAGGGAATAACAATTGAAATGTAAATAAGAAATACTCAAGTTAATAAAGAAAATAAAATCAGTAGATGTATACTCCAATTCTGCCCTGTAAGAGATTTTCAACCACCTGTCCTATTATTATTATTATTATCGTTATTATTATCATCATCATCATCATTGTATTATTTACTGCACATTCACTAGGTAAAATAAAACTAGGAGGTTTAGGTGGCAAAAAAAAAAACTATGTTTAGCAACAAAACTTGTGAAGATTAGATTTGACCAAGAAAAATATCTTATCAGCTGACATATGGATATCTTCACAAGGCAAATAGCCTAGGTGATTCATTCTCACAGATTGTCTCAGTTACTGATTTCTCTAAAATCATGCAAATCAGCTTCAATAGGACTAGCACAAACATCAGTCCCAGAGATAGAGAGGTAGAAATGAGAAAATCCCTGAGGCTACCAACTTGGTCTATTTAGCAAGCTGTAGGTACAGAAGAGTCATACTCTTATTAAAGCATGGCATGATGGCTTCTGAAGAAAGATGGGCAAGGTTGTCCTCTGACCTCCATGTGTACATGAACACACATCCTTCATTTGTGCACAGATACAGGACCATGGAAACATTCACAAAAACACATTATATATCATGTGTCTGTATATAAACAGTTTTTATTTATCAATAATATTCCAATAAATGTAGATGAAACAAAGTACAAGAAAACAGATTTAAGGAAGTTTCATATAAGACTAAGTGGGCAATGGTGGTTAAAAAAAGAAGGAAAATTAAATTCACATTATTTTTTGATCTTGAAAAATTTTAATAAGGAGAATTAAAGTTTTAATTTTAACTAAACTTGAAGAACTCGAGATTGATGTTTCCAAAAAGAAAGCTTAAAAGGTCACTATCAGCAGTGAGCTTGTTTTGAATAGCCTCAGCATCAAGGACACTTACATGATGAAACAAAAAGAGGAGAATAAGAGAATTCACATGGATACAGCAACTTACGGTGTACAGTGAATTTAAAAATTTTTTAGTACTCAGCATCACAAGTGTCAAAAATGTATGTGTATAATACAACAAAATTATTTAAGTCATGTGAAGAATCTCACTTTGCTAGTGGAAAAAAAATGAAGTTTAAGAAGAATCTGAATCTGTAGGCTGTTCCTGAGACCCGGGATGGGGAAAGCTCCCAGGAATCAATGCAGCTGACTTTCGATGAGATGCCAAAGAGGAGAGCCAAGGAAACTGAACATGCAATTGCTGTAACCAGGCAGGGCCCAACGGAGAGAGATAAGGACACTAACCATCCACAAAACTTTCAACCCCAAATTTGTCCTGAGTAAATGAAATGCAGGAACAAAAATGGAGCAGAGACTGAAGGAGTAGACAACCAATAACTAGCCCAAGTTGAGATCTATTCCATGGTCAAGCACCAATCCCTGACACTATTAATGATACTCTGTTATACTTGCAAACAGGAGTCTAGCATAACTCTCCTCTGAGAAGCTCCACTTAGCAGATGCTAGAAATATGAAATACTACAGCTAAACATCGAACTGCAGTTAGAGACTCTTATCAAAGAGTTGGAGGAAGGATTAAAGGCCCTAAAGGCATAAAACTTCATAAGAAGAAAGACCTAGATAGTCAACTAACCTAGATGCTTGGCAGCTCTCAGAGACGAGCTACCAAAGACAATACAAGGGATAGATCAAAGTACCCAGCATCTAAGCCCCCCAGCTGCCTTGTCTGACCTCAGTGGGAGAAGATGCTCCTAATCCTGCAAAGACTTAATGTGCCATAAATATAGGCACATTACATGATACATGATGATGTGTATCATTTTCATTTTGCATTTTATCATATTTAATGTGTAATGACCTAAAAGCAGTATGACTAATCAGAGAGAGCACAAAAAGAATATATATGACATGTTACGTGGTGTTGGATGATGTAGTCTGCACTGTCAGTAGGAAGAGTAAGCCTTCAGGTATCTCAGGAGATAAATGGTTTAGCAACCCAAACTAGATCCATGGAATCTGTATAAAACATGATGACAGCAGGAGTAATTAATGATTGCTTTCTTATCGGGTATTAATTCATAGCTATTACCTGACACTCTTAAATAGATTACATGCATCAATTATTCTTTGGAAATTGAGTTTGTATCACGTATAACTGGAAACATACATATGCTGAGTAGAATGCATATTTTAATAAGAAATTGTTCTTTATAACTGTTGGAAGAAAAATGAAGAGATTGACTTTAAATAATTTTATACTATTTGAGAATTGAGAATATTTTTCTCATTGCTAATGAATAGTTTACTCAATTCTATATTAGTAGCAATGTTATCAGGTTCAATTCAGAAAACTTGAAATAACAAATCTGAATTTATTTTAGTTGAAACACTCAGATACCTACTGAAAACTAGACAGTTTACATTTTTCTAGGATAACTTTACACAGACTTAATCAGTAAGTGAGTTGTAATTTCTAGATACCTTTGAAGTACACCAAAAAGATCTACCTTATCAGAAATCATTGAGATAGAATAACAAATCTATCTAAAATAAAAACAAACTTACTATATAAGATTAGCAATGTTGTATGTTTTTCTAGGCCATAACTGAAAACTTTTCTAAGAATTCATAAGTATATGCAAAAACATACTAGAAAATAACTGCTTAAGACTAAATGAGTTATTAGTTGTTGTATACTCCTAGCTTCATTTTCATATTATTAAACATATACAGCCAGTTATCTTGAGTATAGTAGTAAAAATGAGAAAATAATAAGTACAACTTAATTGTAACTAATTTGAAAAATGTACTCCAAACACACCAATAATTTTTTGTTTTCTCATTTGACCCTTCAAGTTACTTCAGGTGTTTGTTACAGGAGTGGACATCTAACAAAGTTGGTGTGATGGTTTGAATATGCTTGGCCTAAGGAGTAGCACTATTAGAAGGTGTGGCTTTGTTGGAGGAAGTGTGTCACTGAAGGGGTGGGCTTAGAGACCTTCCTCCTAGGTCCTCCTAGGATGCTGAGTCTGTTTCTGGCTTCCATGGGTGAAGGTGTAGAACTTAGCTCCTCCTGAACCATGCCTGCCCGGATGCTACCACACTCCCACCTTGATGATAATGGACTGAACCTCTGAACCTTTAAGCCAGCCCCAATTAAATGTTGTCCTTTATAAAATTTGCATTGAACCAACAGATTGGGAAAAGATCTTTACCAATCCTACAACAGATAGAGGCCTTATATCCAAAATATACAAAGAACTCAAAAAGTTAGACCAGGGAGACAAATAACCCTATTAAAAAATGGGGTTCAGAGCTAAACAAAGAATTCACAGCTGAGGAATGCCGAATGGCTGAGAAACACCCTAAAGAAATGTTCAACATCTTTAGTCATCAGGGAAATGCAAATCAAAACAACCTGAGATTTCACCTCACACCAGTGAGAATGGCTAAGATCAAAAACTCAGGTGACAGCAAATGCTGGCGAGGATCGGAGAAAGAGGAACACTCCTCCATTGTTGGTGGGATTGCAGACTGGTACAACCATTCTGGAAATCAGTCTGGAGGTTCCTCAGAAAATTGGACATTGAACTGCCTGAGGATCCAGCTATACCTCTCTTGGGCATATACCCAAAAGATGCCCCAACATATAAAAAGACACGTGCTCCACTATGTTCATCGCAGCCTTATTTATAATAGCCAGAAGCTGGAAAGAACCCAGATGCCCTTCAACAGAGGAATGGATACAGAAAATGTGGTACATCTACACAATGGAATATTACTCAGCTATCAAAAACAACGACTTTATGAAATTCGTAGGCAAATGGTTGGAACTGGAAAATATCATCCTGAGTGAGCTAACCCAATCACAGAAAGACATACATGGTATGCACTCATTGATAAGTGGCTATTAGCCCAAATGCTTGAATTACCCTAGATGCCTAGAACAAATGAAACTCAAGACGGGTGATCAAAATGTGAAGGCTTCACTCCTTCTTTAAAAGGGGAACAAGAATACCCTTGGCAGGGAAGAGAGAGGCAAAGATTAAAACAGAGACTGAAGGAACACCCATTCAGAGCCTGCCCCACATGTGGCCCATACATATACAGCCACCCAATTAGACAAGATGGATGAAGCAAAGAAGTGCAGACCGACAGGAGCCGGATGTAGATCGATCCTGAGAGACACAGCCAGAATACAGCAAATACAGAGGCGAATGCCAGCAGCAAACCACTGAACTGAGAACGGGACCCCCGTTGAAGGAATCAGAGAATGAACTGGAAGAGCTTGAAGGGGCTTGAGACCCCATATGTACAACAATGCCAAGCAACCAGAGCTTCCAGGGACTAAGCCACTACCTAAAGACTATACATGGACTGACCCTGGACTCTGACCTCATAGGTAGCAATGAATATCCTAGTAAGAGAACCAGTGGAGGGGGAAGCCCTGGGTCCTGCTAAGACTGAACCCACAGTGAACTAGACTGTCTGGGGGAGGGCGGCAATGGGGGGAGGGTGGGGAGGGGAACACCCATAAGGAAGGGGGGGAGGGAAGGGGATGTTTGCCCGGAAACCGGGAAAGGGAATAACACTCGAAATGTACCTAAGAAATACTCAAGTTAATAAAATAAAATAAAATAAAATAAAACTTGCATTGATCATGGTATCTATTCACAGCAATAAAACCCTAAGACAGAAGTTGGTACCAGGAACTGGGGTATTGCTGTTATAGGACTGATCATGCTTTTGTTTGTGAGAATGTAGACTTTGGGACTTTGGATTTGGAAAGCAGTGGAATGCTTTCAGTGGGTATTAGTGGACTATCTTAGTAGGAATGCAGAAGACTTTGTTACTGAGAGTAATTTGAACTGTTTGCCCCTGGCCCAAGATGGTTCAGTGAAGAACTTCAGTATGTGGCCTAAAGACTTTTTTCGTGGTATTTTGGGGGAAAATGTGGTTGCTTTTTGCCATTGTCCAAAGTATGCCTGAGGTTAAAGTGAAGAGACTTAGATTAATTGCTTTGAAAAGGGAAGTCTGGAACAGCCTGGTGCAAATTCTGTTGTGTGGTTACTAAAATTCACTCTTATGAAGAGCATTTTAATGAAAAAAGGGAATCTGCAGCTGGCAAAATCACATTGCTGCTACAACACAAGGCAAATTATAGTCAGATGCTTAGGATAATTTGAAGGACCACTGTATCCACATACCTGGGATTAAAACAAGGACATAGTCTTTCTTCTTTTTTGTTTTGTTTTTTTCCCAAGAAACCAAAATCTTCACTACAATGTTGAGATCTCAGTAGGTTTTTCTGTGGGGGCTTGCAAGCTTCAAGTGTTAATATCAGGACAGAATATGCAGGCATACTTGTGAAGTTTCACAGAGACCTTTAAAGTCTCTGGAGCTACCTAAAGATTTACCTCACTCTCACACCCCCTCAATACTTGCAGTTGCTTTTTTCATTCATTCTTTTGGCCCTCTGGGACTCTTTCCTGTTCCTCACAGGCCTTATACTGCTCCCTACCCACCCACCCATTCACCTCACCCTCCCCAATCCTATCCAGATCTCTTCCTCCTTCTGCCTCTCATTATTATTTTATTCTTCCTTCTAAGTGGGAGCCAAACATCCTTACTTGGGTCTTTCTTCATGTTTAATTTTTTAGAACCTGTAGAGTGTAGCACCCTTACCTGTATTTTATGGATAACATTTACTTATAAGTAAGTACATACCGTGCTTGTCCTTTTGTGTCTTGGTTATCTCACTCAGGATGATACTTTCTTGTTTTTTTCTTAATTTTTTAAAGACTTATTTATTATATATAAGTGTACTGTAGCAGTCCTCAGACACACCAAAGAGGACATCAGATCTCATTACAAATGGTTGTAAGTCACCATGTGGTTGCTAGGATTTGAACTCAGGACCTCTGGAAGAGCAGTCACTGCTCTTAACCACTGAGCCATCTCTCCAGCCATATCTAATCCAATTCTTAACATTGTTGTGGCAATGTAAGTGCACTCCCTAGTTTTAGAATATAGAAAATGATAGAAGTACACTTGAGTTCACCAAAAGTACTACACAAGGTATTATGAGTGAAAGCACTGCGCTGTGAAATGTTTTCATCTGATTGACATTCTCTCAGATTTTTAATGTAATATTTTATGAATTTAATCACACTACTACTTAAAATGTTTCATGACAAATACAGAGGCCAGTGCTTGAAGGCAACCATTGGACTGAGAACGGAGTCCCCATTGGAGGAGTTAGAGAAAGGATTGAAGGAGGTGAAGGTGTTTGCAACACCATAAGAACGACAATATCAACCAACCAGTGCTCCCAGGGACTAAACCACCACCCAAAGAGTACACATAGACAAACCCATGGCTCTAGCTGCATCTGTAGCAGAGGATGTCCTTGTTGAGCACCAATGAGAGGAGAAGTCCTTGGTTCTGCCAAGGCTGGACCCTGTCCCCAGTGAGAGGTGGGAAAGGGTTGGTGGTTGGTTGGAATAACACCCACATAGAAGGGGGAGGGGAAAGGGGGATAGAGGGTCCCTCCAGGTGTACTCATTGGTTGGTGGTTTAGTCCCTAAAAGTTCTAGTGGGGTCTGGTTGGTTGATACTGTTGTTCTTCCTATGGTCTTTTTTCTTTTTCCTATGTGTTTTTTCCCTGAATGGTTTTGTTCAATTCCTTCACCTATTTGGTTGTGTTTCCCTGTAATTCTTTAAGGGATTTTTGTGTTTCCTCTTTAGGGCCTTCTCCTTATTTACCTATATTCTCCTGTATTTCTTTAAGTGAGTTATTTGTGTCCTTCTTAAAGTCCTCTATCATCACCATGAGATATGATTTTAAATCCAAATCTTGCATCCAGTGTGTTGGGATTTCCAGTATTTGCTGTGCTAGGAGAACTGGATTCTGATGATGCCAAGTATTCTTGGTTTCTGTTGCTTAGGTTCTTGTGCTTGCCTTTCGCCATCTGGTTATCTCTGATGTTAGTTAGTCTTGTTGTCTCTGACTGTAGCTTGTCCTTCAAGTGGGCCTGTGAACCTGTGAACTTAGGAGTGAGAAGGCTCCTAGGAGACCAGCTTTCTCAAGGTCAGTTTTGGGTCCAAGAGCTGTGGGACAGCCCCCACTCTGGTTGCAGATGGAGACCAAAATGATCCTGTCCGAGGTTACCTTGGGGCTCCTGAGCCCAGTGCATGTCCAGCGTGTCTCTCCTTGGTTAGTCAATGGAAAGAAAGTGGGGTTCCACCTGTCGTCTGTGGGCTTAGAGAGAGAGAGAGAGAGTGCTTCTGGTAGACCAGTTGTCTACAGGCAGGTTTTGTGTCAAAGGACTGCTGGACAGCCGCAGCTCTGGTTGCAGATGGAGACCAAAAGGGTCCTGTCCCGGGCAGCTTTGTGGCTCCTGAGTTCTGTGCACTCCTAGCAGGTCTCTCTTTGTATCATCAGTGGAGAGAATGTGGGATCCTACCTGTGGGCTTGGGGGAGGGGGAAGAGTGTTCCTGGTGGACCAGGAGGAGTACAGACTTTTGTAGTAGGATCTGATTTTTTTTTTAATTTTCTTGGTTTCTGTTCTTATGTCTCCCTTTTCATTTCTGATTTTGTTAATTTGGATGCTCTCTCTGGGCCCTTTAATTAGTTTGCATAGAGGTTTATCTATCTTGTTGATCCACTCAAAGAACCAGCTTTTGGTTTTATTGATTCTTTGTATTGTTCTCTTTGTTTCTACTTGGTTGATTTTGGCCCTGAGTTTGACAATTTCCTACCTTCTACTCTTGTTGGGTAAGATCACTCCTTCATTGTTCTAGAGATCTCTAGTGTGCTGTTAAGTAGCTGTTAAGATAGCTCCAGTTTCTTTAAGGGCAGTTAGTTATGAATTTTCCTCTAAGCACTGTTTTTACTATGTCCCATAAGTTTGGGTATTATGTGTGAACATCTTCATTAAATTCCAGAAAGTCTATAATTTCTTATTTATTTGTTCCCTGACCAAGTTATCATTGAGTAGAGAGTTGTTCAGTGCCACCTGTACATAGGCTTTCTGTTGTTTTAGCTGTTATTGAAGACCAGCTTAGGCCTTAGGCCACGGTGATCTGATAGGATGCATGGGATTATTTCAATCTTCTGTTATTGGTTGAGGGTTGTTTTGTCACCAATTATTTGGTCAATTTTGGAGAAGATACCAAGAGGTGCTGACAAGAATGTGTATTCATTTGTTTTCCAGTGAAATGTTCTATAGATATGTTAAAACCATTTGGTTCATAACTTTTATTAGTTTCACTGTGTCTCTGATTATTTTGTTTCAATGATCTACATTGGTGAAAGTGGGATGTTGAAGTATCCCACTATTATTGTGAGGGGTTCAGTGTGTGTTTTGAGCTTTAGTAAAGTCTTTTATGAATGTAGGTGCCATGCATTTGGGGGCATAGATGTTCTCTTAGTTAGGGTCTTATTGCTATGAACAGACATCATGACCAATGTAAGTTTTATAAAAGACAACATTTAATTGGGGCTGGCTTATAGGTTCAGAGATTCAGTCCATTATCATCAAGGCAGCATCCAGGCAGGCATGGTACAAGAGGAGCTGAGTTCTACACCTTCACACAAAGGAAGCCAGAAACAGACTCAGTATCCTAGGAGGAGCTGGTAAGAGGGTCTCCAAGCCCATCCCCACAGTGACACACTTCCTCCAACAAGGCCATAACTTCTAACAGTGCCACTCCCTGGACCAAGTATATGCAAACCATCACAGATGTTCAGAATTGAGACTTTCTCTTGGTGGATTTTCCTTTGATAAATATGGAGTGTCCTTCCTCATCATGCTTGATAATTTTTAGTATGGCCACTCCAACTTGTTTCTTGGGACTATTTGCTTTGAAAACCTTTTTCTATCCTTTTACTCTGAGATAGTGTCTGTCTTTGTCATTGAGGTATGTTTCTTTTATGCAGCAAAATGTTGGACCTCGTTTGCATATCCAGTCTGTTAGCTTATGTCTTTTTTTCTCCACCTTTATTAAATTGGTTATTTCTTATTTACATTACAATAGTTATTCCCTTTCCCAGTTTCCAGGCCAACATCCCCCTAATCCCTACCCCTCTCCTTCAATATGGGTGTTCCCCTCCCCATCCTCCCCCCATTACTGCCCTCCCCCAACAATCCTATTCACTGGGGGTTCCCTGGCAGGACCAAGGTTCCCCTTCCACTGGTGCCCTTACTAGGCTATTCATTGCTACCTATGAGGTTGGAGCCCAGGGTCAGTTCATGTATATTCTTTGGGTAGTGGCTTAGTCCCTGGAAGTTCTGGTTGGTTGGCATTGTTGTTCATATGAGGTCTCATGCCCCTTCAAGCTCTTTCAGTCCTTTCTCTAATTCCTTCAACGGTGGTCCCGTTCTCAGTTCAGTGGTTTGCTGCTGGCATTTGCCTATGCATTTGTCATATTCTGGCTGTGTCTCTCAGAAGAGATCTACATCGGGTTCCTGTCAGCCTACACTTCTTTGCTTCATTCATCTTATCTAGTTTGGTGGCTGTATGTATATGGGTCACATGTGGGGCAGGCTCTGAATGGGCGTTTCTTCAGTCTCTGTTCTAAACTTTGCCTCCCTATCCCATCCTAACAGTATTCTTGTTCCCCTTTTAAATGAGTGAAGCATCTGCATTTTGGTCATTCTTCTTGAGTTTCATGTGTTCTGTGAATCTAGGGTAATTTGAGTATTTGGGCTAATATCCTCTTATCAATGAGTGCATACCATGTGTGTTTTCCTGTGGCTTTTGTCTTTTTATATGTGAGCTGAGTCCATTAATATTGAGAGGTATTAACAACAGATGACTGTTGGTTCCTGCTATATTTGTTTTTATGGGTAGCTTTATGTGCTTGTCATTCTCTCCTTTTTTCTTTGTTGTGAGATGCTTAATCTTTTGTCTTTTCTTTGGTGCAGGTACCCTTCTTGTGTTAGATTTTTCTTTCTAGGATCCTCTGTAGGGCTGTATTGGGTTTGAATTTGGTTTTGTCCTGAAATATTTTGGTTTCTCCATCTATGCCAATTGAGAGTTTGTTGGGAATAGTAGCCTGGGCTGGCATTTGTGTTCTCTTAGAGTCTGCATGACTTCTGACCAGGCTCTTCTCTTGCCACACATATTCAATACAGCACTTCAAGTCTTAAAGGATCAATAAGACAACCGAAGGAGATCAAGGAGATAACAAATATGAAATGAATCAAAGTAGGTATATTTTCAGGTGCTATAATATTGAATGGCTATTCTCAGTTGTCACCTTGACTATATCTGCAATTAACTAAAACTCAGATTACTGTGTACACTTGTGCAAGACTCTTTCTTAATTAAGTCATTTGAAATAGGAAGGCCCATTTCTAATTGAGATCTTTGAAATAGGAAGATCCACCTTTATTCTGGACTACACCTTCTCCTAGCACCTTATTTAAAAAACATGGAAAGAAGTTGAAAGCTTTATCTCTCTTTGTCTGATTACCCTTGTTCTTGATAACAAGTCCATTCTTTCACAGGCATTAGAGCCTACTTCTTGAGGAATCTGGAAAATAGTGAAGACCAGATGAGACATCAATTCTCATGAGTTCAATAATTACTGGATTCTTGAACAGCCATTATTGACTTAGTTGGACCATAACCTAACCTGCAAGCTATTCTAAAAAAATCATGTTTATATATAGATATAGATATAGATATAGATTTATTCTATGATATGATTCTCTTGAAAACCCTCTTTAATATTGATAGTATATTATTTGACTCTAATACAGTTGTTCTCTGTTGTGGATTTATACTATGTTAATTCAGTTCCCAAATTACACAAAAACTCACAGGTATGCCTGTGAGACACTGGCGGTCCCTGCCCTCAGCTGGTTTTAAATGGTAAAGAACGTTGCCATGTCTGGGCAGGGAGACAGGGGTGAGACATTGTGGTTCCTAGGGAAGGAATGCAAGGGAAGAGGAAAATTGCCATTGCTGGGAAAGAAGGTCCTGGCCTGAGAAATATACGACAGTGAGACAGAGACACTGCAAATATGTAAGTGTTGTGGACTGTGGTCCATGAGGACTACAAGCCTAGATCCATGTCAGTCAAGACAGAATATAGATTTTAATAACTAATAATTCAGGAATATCAGAGGGGGGAGTATGTTAACTGCAAGGAGGTTTGGAAGTGAACAACTATTGCACTGTTTAAGGCACACTAAAATAGAAGAGTGTGTGTGTGTGTGTGTGTGTGTGTGTGTGTGTGTGTGTGTGTGTGTTTCCTCCGTGAATCCAAAACATTTGGGTAAGTAGCCAGGAGCATGAACATAAGTGCTGGGGAGTATAGTGTAGATTAATAGTACTACCACTTCAGTTTTCCATCCTCCTACTGTTGCAACACTTTAATACATTTCTTCTCATATTATGGCCTCCAACTGTAAAATTATTATTTTGCTTCTTCATAACTATAATTTTTATACTGTTATGAATGTCAATGTAAATATCTGCTATTTCTGATAATGGTCTGAGGCAACCCCTGATTAAAGCTCAGTCAACTCCCAAAGAGTTAGGATCCACAGGTTGAAAACCACTGAACACCTCCACCAAGAAACTCTTGAAACAGATAAATACTTTTGTCAAATTCACTGGATAAAAATTAACTCATAAAATAAGTAGTCTTCCTGTGTAATACAAATGGACAAAGAAAGAACTCAAGGAACTAAAACCTTTAACAGTAGCCTCCAAATATATGAAATATCTTGGGAAAATTCTAACACAACAAGAGAAAGTATATTAAAGTGCAATAAAAAATTTAAGATGTTGAAGAAAGAAATTGAAAAATATATCAGAGGATGAAAAGACTTCCCATGCTTGTGTACCAGGAAGATTAATATAGCAAAAAGAAAAGGGAAAAGTTTAAAGCAGTTTATCAAAGGAATCTACAGATTCAATGCAGTCTCCATTGAAACTTCAACACAGTATTTTCATAGAACTTACGTCATAATTCTTAACTTCATATGGACATACCAAAAACAAACAAACAAAAGTACAAAAATGAGGATACTGAAAACACTCCTGAGACCTGCAGAAGGTATTGTTAATAACAAAGTTGGGAGGAGAAAGACTACTAACCCAAATAATTGCGTTCAAATTAATTAAGGCAAACAATTAAAGCAAGCATTTTTATTCATTTACATGCGTCACCTCCCCCAAAACTCGGGTTTGAGAGGTCAGCATAGAAGTTACAAGGACAAGGCTTTTATAGCTCAGAGGTAGAGGGTTTCCAAGTAGGGATTTGGTGGCCAAAATAGACAGGGCTACAAAAGTAGAACATAAATTTGACAGGTTAGGTGAACCTGAAACAAAGACATCATTCCAAGATGGGCATTAGGATATAGTCATAGGTGGTCATATGACCATTAGAAACAAAGGTAATTTTGCAAGATGGTTATAAACAACTTTTTGAAACAAAGACTTAATTGTCATTCCTGGATCAGGTAGTAATACAGAATAATGTGTTGAAGTGGAAACTTAAGGGTTCTTGGGAAAGTCAGTTGAGTTGGATGGCGTTTTGCTAAGGCAAACATGTTAGGAATATTTCATTGAAGTGAACACAAGTAAAACTAAGGCTCATGAAGGAATGTTTCACTGAAACAGGCACAGAAGGAATGTTTCACTGAAGCAGGCACAGGAGAAAGGATGTTCTCCTAAAGCAAGTATAGTAAAAGGACTTGTGATGAAGGATTCTTCACTAATGACATGTACATATTGATCTACCTTACATTGTATAGTTGAACTCTCTTTTTCAGTGCTCCATAGAAAGAAATGAACCAAAATTTTTCAGTGATGTGCTGCCTCTTGTTGCTGCTTTCACAGTCTTAGTCTGAAGGAAGCCAGAGTGGCTGTCTCAATTATGATGAGAATCTTGCTGCTTCTGCTGGTAGCACCATCAGTGGTGGTCTGCAGCAAGGCCTCTGTCAACCTAGGTGATATGCCCAGCAACAGAATAAAAATTCAGCATGCTGTGGAGACACTACTTAAATTCCAGATTTGATTATGCTGAGGGTACACATATGTGTTTGAAAAGTACATATGTGTTTTTTGGCCAATGGTATCCAGGCATCTCTATGGAAGGAGAGAATTATCTCCCTCAACCAATCTATAGACACATAGCCTCTTTCCTGGCAGTCTTTAATCTAGTATTAATAGGTTTAATAATTTTTGTCAAAGATCTTTTTGCTTTTTTCAGCATGGAAGCTCCTAGCATCCGGCAGTGGGGGGTCAAGAAAATAAAGATTATGCATGTATAATGTTTTTCTTCTTGAGAAACATGATTGAGAACCAGTATATGTCAACAGGTAGATTTGAGATAACTTTAAATTGTGTGCTGGTATGATCTAAGGTATTTTGTTATTTATATAATTACAACAGGTCAAAATGAAAAATTATACATTAGAATGGAAACCTGCAATAGTTTTTTGATGGGGACATGGTTATTCCTATCTAAAGGGAGTGAAAAAATTGTTACCAACAAACTTATAAAGATCAGATCTGACCAGGGAAACCCTCTTATTACCTGAGACATGGATGCCTTCACAAAGCCCAACTGATTCACAGACTGTCTTAGTTACTGATTTCTCAAGAAACGCATGCAAATCAACTACAAAAGTGCTAGTATAAGAGAATTGACCATAAAACATGGACAGATAATACAGAGTCTGGATAAATACAGAGACTGGGAAAAATGCTACTTCTAGCTTTTGTCAAACTAACCATTTTTTCTATGGGGCCCACAAACAAGAATTCTTTGCCCCAATTCATCAGGAAACAAATATATGTATGAAAACCATCATCCTAATACCTCAAGTTAGAGAGGAGGTAGTCTCTTGATGTCTTATGGTTGTTATAATCCTGGGATTTGCTTATTTTAGATTAATAAAAATTTAAGGTTTTTGGTTTAATTATTATATATAATAAAAATTTAATGTGTTTCTTTAATAATTGTGTTCTATATCGATAGAAATGTAGCTTCTTGTTTAATTAATCTATAAAAATAGATATTTGAGGTTTTTTAAATTATTCTATATTAATAGAAACTTAAGGTGTTTTGTTTCATTAATATAATTTATATTGTACTTTAATAGAATTTAAGTGTTTTGTTTAATTATTGTTTATTATTAAAATTTAAAAAAAAATTGCTAGACTACTGTTTGACTAAATTATACATAAGTCATTTATTGGATATGTGATGGTTCTTATAATTATTTCTATTTTGTATGGATTGCTAATATTAGAAAAAAGAAAAAAATTTAAACAGAAAGGGGAATATGATGTAGAAACTTAAGCTTTCTTTGGGAAGTCAGTTTTGTTGAATGGTGTTTTACTAAGGTAAACACATGAAGGAAAGTTTTGTTGAAGCAGACACAGTCGCAAGACGGAGAAGGCTCATGAAGGAACATTTCACTGAGGCAGATACAGGAGCAAGGATGTTCGGCTAAAGCAAGCATGTAAAGGACATGTGATGAAACATTTTTGCTAATGACTTGCATGTGTTAGTCTTCCATACATTGCATAGTTCAGTTCTATTTCTCAGGAATCCATAAAGAGAAATGCACCAATAAACTTCTGGTGGTGTACTGAGGCTTCTTGCCTGCCACTTCCAGAAACTAAGGCTTATGGGCAGGGTAAAGTCTACTGAGACAGAAATGCATGTTAAGGCAAGATACATGCTGAGGCAAGACCCTTGGTAGACTTGTGATGTTTGGAAGAAGAATAAAAAAGATCTGAATGGACAGTGGAAGACTCTGAGTTTGGCTTGCTGGTACAGCTAGCTGTTCAATGGTATAAAGTCTTCACTGATGTTTGTTTCTCTGAGACAGGCACAGCCTAGAACATTTCCTGGCATTCCTCCCTGGTCCCATCATGCAGACTTGTGCCAAGGCTGAGGCCTGGCTATGTTTGCTAGGTAGTATCACTGCTCTCCTGACTCTACTATACTGGACTGCTGGTGCATCTATGAAGTGTTTTCTAGTGGATTAGGCTGCTGTTGCTGACCTGTGAACTGAACTGATGATTTCCAGACAGACAACACAGACGAAAGTTGCTCCAAAGAATGATTTCTAAACAGATCCAATTCCCTTGCATCATTTCCTTTCCACTGCCTCTGGTGGGTGGTGTACTAAATTGAGGCTAAAGCAGTTTAGGACCATCATCAAAAGTAGGTAACAAATAAAATCAAAATTACAATTTGTAGTTATGGTCATGGGTATAAGTGTTCCAAAACAGGTTTTTAACCATAAACAGGGATGAATCTAGTTTGCCTTTACTATAGGATGGCTTTTAAGCCTAAGATGGAGGCAGAGTAGTTCTTCAGTATCATGATTCCTGATCTTAAATGGAACTATAGAGCCATAGTAATAAAAACAGCACAGCATTGGTATAAAAACAGACTCATTGATTAGAGGAATCCAAGTGAAGACTCAGACATCAGTCTGCATGCTAATGGACACCTGAGTTTTGATGAAATCAGAAATACAATAGATAAAAGACTTTATCTTCAAAAAATAGTAATGATCAAACTTAATTCCTGCCTATGGATGGATGAGAATAGATCCATACTACTCACACTACACAAAACTCAAGTACAAATGTATCAAAGCTTTCAGCATAAGGCTGGATAGACTGAACCTGATAGATGGAAAAGTTAGGAATAGTGTTGAACTCTATTCAGAGTTCAACAAATATTCAGAGCAGAATAGTATTTATACAGGCACTAAGAACAACAATTAGTAGATGGGACATCATCAACTAAAAGTCTTTGGAACGGAGAAAGAAACAATCATACAGACATATTAACAGCTTCAGAATGGGAAAAGATTTTGTTTTACCAGGTACATATTGGGTAGAGGGTTTATATTAGGGATTCTATAGGAATGAAAAAACACCATGAATAAAACACATGTTGGCAAGGCACATGATCTTCAAGGCAGGAGATAATGCAGAGGTCTGGGAGTCCTGCTGCTCACTGCCTTGTTTCCAGTGGTTGTTTCTAACAGAATCCTTAACAACCAGCAAAGGGATGTCACCACGCACCTTGAACTAGGCCTTCCCCTATTGATCACCAATTGAGAAAATGCCTGACTACTAGTATGGATCTCATAGAGGCAATTTTTCAACTGGGGATAATTTCTCTTTGATGAATTTAGCTTCTGTAAAGTTGACAGAAAATCATACAGTACAGGGATAAGAAAACAGCAATGACTGGACTGAAAAACATTTAAAGTATTTTTAAAAAGAATATATGTATGTAATGCCACAAACTTTATTTGATTCATATGAAGATGTCACTTTGTTAATTGAAAAATTGAAGTTTAAGAAGGTTCTGTAATTTAGAAAAAATACAATTATTTTTTCTACAACAGCATGGAACACAGTCATCTGAAACTGCATTTCCAGGGAACCCATGACCTCTTCTGACTTCTGTGAGCATCAGGAATGCAAACATGCATGCATGATGGTACAACACTTGTACTTATAAATAACAATATATTAATCATATTCAAAAGAGGAGAAATAATCAGTTTTTAGAAAATCCTGTGGAACTTGGACTGCTGGTTTTTCAATACCTTGATTATTCTCTTATCAGAACTGATTTGTACCAAAGGGGTAATTGTGGGATAGGCATTAGTCACAAACTTCTGAAAAGTCAGGGAGACTGGATGGTACACCCATAACAGGACTGAGGTGGATGAGATGATGAAGTCCACCCAGTACATGGTCACAAAGCAAACCACCAGCAACAAGATGGTCTGGGTGGCCTTTTTCTCAGGGGATGCTCTCAGGTGGCTGATGCTATGAAGATTCCTGTGTTGCCTCTGATGTCTGTGCAAGATAATCACCATATATGCACTTGCATTCAACATGACTCCTACAAAAAACACATCTCTGGATGATGAAAGTATAAACGTTAATCCCCTAATGATATAGTTCATGGGGAAGAGTGAGCAGGTTTTAGTGATCTTCACCTGCTTGATCTCACTCACATTGGTAAAACCACCAACAGACAATATTGCGTCACTGCTGGCAGACAAATTGAAGACCCAAATATAAAATAAGGCATTTATCACGTATCTTTTTAGTTTATGTTTAAATCTTGCCATCAAAGAGGTACTGGGACTTATTGTGATAGCCTGGAACACACTCAGGAGGCAGGTGATACAGATAGAGAGGCCTCTTATCACCCTACTTGTGTAAAACATTGCCTTACATTTGATGTCATTCTCAATGTTTAGTGACTCAAATATGTCTACAAGCCAAATATTTCCTCTAGTGAGGATCATCATTATATGAGTGATGGTCAGTTGACAGGAGATCAGGTCCATGGGTGTAGGTCTGTGACCTACGATTATAAAAATATAAAAAAGAAGAAGAAACATATTGGCTAGGACTCCAAGTCCAGCTTGGAAATAAAGGATATTCTCTAATGAGGACATAAGAGGAGAGTATATTCATCCTAAGAGCATAATAGAAGTGTGTTTCATACATCTGGGAAAAAAACAGTGTGTACGTGAAACTTGTGATTCATTGGATGGTGTGTCTTTATCACCATTCTATTTTCTCCACTAATTCTTCATTGATCTGTCTCTTCAATTTCTGATGTTCCAGATAGCACATCATACCCTATATGTTTATATACCATCTATATATCTTCTCTATATAATATATTACAAATAATAAGTGCCCTTTACAGTCATATCTATACAGAATGAATACTTTGTTTCAAGCACCCGAGTCTAATGCCTTAGAAATCCAATCCTATTGATTTAAATTCTTACACTTTATAATAAATACTTAAAACAGTAGTGATGAATACAGAATAGTAGTCACACCCATACAACTAAACAAAGCACCTGTTGGTATGGGAAAAACTCCAAATGATCAGATGAGATTCTGCCTCATATTCTGTAATTTTACTATGCTCTCTTTTGCAACTATCCATGTTTTGACTCATAATTCTAATGAATCACAGTAATAATTCATGATTTTCTCACTATTTAATCACCAAAATATGTTTTTAATTTTTTTCAATCCTTATTTTTAGTTATGGTTCTTAAATGCTTTAAGCTCCCTTTTAGCCCATCACCCACTAGAGGTAATGAGAAAGAAAGGGTTGAGGTGAAGGGATGGGGCAGGTAGAAGTGGACCTGTTTAGAAAGATCCTTTGGAGCAACTTCTATCTTTGTTGTCTGGAAACATGCAGTTCAGTTCACACGTTAGCAGTGATAGCTCGATCCACTTGTGAACAGTGCAAGGACAAAATATGAGTAGAGTTGAGTAGAGTCAGGGTAGCAACAGTGGTGACACAATCTAATAGAAATAGCCAAGCCTCAGCCTTGGCACCAGTCAGCAGGAGGGACCCAGAGGAATGCCAGAAGTTTTCAGCTGTACGTCTCTCAGAGAAGTGAAGATCAGTGAAGACATGAGACCCACAAGCATTGCACAGCTAGCTCTATAAGCAAACCTGGCTTGGCCTCCCATCACTGTCATTCAAGTCCTATTCATACCCTCCAAACATCATGTCCTCCACATGTCTTGCCTCAGTACATGTCTTCTCTCAGCATATGTTTTGCCTAAGCATGGGTCTGTCTCAGCTCATATCATTCGGCCAATCAGCCTGAGTCCACAGAAGGGGCAATAACTGCAGCATACCAACAGAAGCTTTTCAGGGTGATTCTTTCTATGGAGAACCAAAGAGTGCAGCTCAACAACACACTGTAAGACAGACCAATGCATGTGTGTTATTAGCAAAGAATCTTTCATCGTGTATCCTTTCACGTGCTTGCTGTAGCACAACATCCTTTTATCTGTGTCTGCTTCAGCTAAATGTGCCTTCAGAAGTTTGACTTAATCTTTCACCTGTGTCCACTTCAGCTAAATGTTCCTTTGCATGTTGACCCCAGCAAAACAGCAGCCTATAAATTTTCCAAAGAACCTTTAACTTTCCACATCAACAAAAGTTCTATTTCAAGTAAATTTTTTACTGTTTTTTTCCTCCAAGAAATTTTATATCCTCAGAATTTATAATCAAAGATACAGATATACTGGGAGACCATTATTGTGCTTTCTACACCCTATTAATTATGTAACTATTAAAGTTATCAATGATCCTAGACAAATTCCACTTCAGTTCCCATCACATTAAAACCCTTTATGAATTCCTATTAAGGATAAAAGAACTACTCACAGCTATCAAAGAAACCACTATTTTACTTTTAAACCTACAATTTATTTATTAGCACATGTAGTAAAGCAATATGAAAAGATGATCATAGAAGATAAAAGATAGTAATCTGAAGTGTTTTTTTTCTTTTCCCAAAGGAATGTTCTTCAAAGACTCTCTTCACATCCATTGCTTTGTAAATGTTTGTCACATACAAAAATAATGCATCTTATAATTGATCAAGCAGTATCTTTCTCTGGGGTTCATGCAAGCTAAGATTGGACAAGAAAAAAACCATAGCTACCATGACTACAGAGTTGTTAACATATGCATACAATGAAAAAAGTCATTTGTTTTATTTGAAAAATAATCACAATACGATGCGCATTCACGGTTATTTGAACTGAATTATTTAGTAGTAAGTACGAAAACCCAAAATGAATCCATAAACATTCATAAAAGTAAAGAAGCCATAACTATTAAATTGACCCAGACCAAAAAACAGAACATTGTACAGACAGCTATCTCAAGAGATTTGCAATCAGACTGAGAGTTGCTCTCTATTTATCTACAAACTAAAAGGAAGATCACTTTACCTCTATTCTCCTAGTATTTGATTTTGTAACAGTCTCAGTTTATGAATTTATGATGATCTTTGCCTTCTACTTTATGGAGATTTAATAATCTAAGGAACATACAAACATAACAGATGACAAGAATCAATTTTATCTTAAGTGTTACCATATTTAGTGAGTAACGACCTAAAAGCTATATGACAGATCACAAAGAACATAAAGTGAAAACATTACTTTCCGGTGACAAGATATGTGGTGTTGGCTGATGTGCACTGTCAACAACAAGAATAAGTATTCAGGAATGCCAGGAGATGAAGATCTTAGTCACTCAAGCTAGTTATAAGACTTCTTGTCATTTGGTTTTCTTAACATTGTTACTCTGGCCAGTGATATAATGATGCTAAGTAGCAGCATTTTGCTCCATTTTTTAACATCATCAATTTCATTATTCTGCATTTTTGTTTTATTGTTCAATATTGATGTGTATGTGTGTGTATGTGTGTTGTTGTTTTTGTTGTTGAAGGAAGAGGAGCAGGAGGAGGACGAGGAGGACGAGGAGGAGGAGGAGGAGGAGGAGGAGGAGGAGGAGGAGGAGGAGGAGCAACCAGTAGTTCAGACTTACTTCAATCAAACCCTTATCCCTGAAAGTTCTGAGGTCATAGGCATGTACCACCACACTGTCTAAATTTTCTATTTTAATCTTAAATACATTAGTAAATGATATTCAACAAAAACAAAAACAGGTTTGTGATATTCATCACCTAAACTTAAATTTACTTTGCATTTCTTTGGGAATGCATATCTCAACAAGAAATGGTATTATTAGAGGAAACTGGGAGGGGATTTGACTTTAAATAATTTTATGCTGCTTGAGAGTTACAAATATTTTTCTCACCACTAATGAACAGTTTACTCAATACTATATCAGGAACAATGTTAAAAGGTTCAATTTAGAAAACTTAAAATACTTAAACTGAATTTATTTTAATTGAAATACTCAAATATCTACTGAAATTTGTCCAGTTCACCTGTAAATAAAATAACTTTACATAGATTTAATAAATAAATGAGGCAAGATTTCCCAATACTTTTGAAACACACAGAAAAGAGTTCCTTTTTAGTTTGCAATTGAATAAAAATTCTCTCAAATTAAAAAAATATTATATAATGTTAACAACCTCTGATAATTTCCTAGGCCATGAATTGAAACTTTCCTAAAAATCCAAAATATATGCAAACTTAACAAAGTAGGAAATTACTGATAAACACTAAATTAGTTATCATTTCTTGTATATTGCTGCCTAAGTTTCATTGTACAAAAAACATACGTTCAGTTAACAGGAAAAGAAGGAAAATGAGGAAATGTGAAGCACAAAAGTACTCCTGCACACCAAAAATGTGCTCTCTTTGTTTTTGCCCTCTAAGTTATTTCAATGTTTTGTTACAGGAATTGAAACATAACACAGTTGATATTACCTAGTTGAAACCATGATCTTCAAATTCTTAGAGCAAACATTCAGAAGAATCCTCTGTCAGATGTGCTTTCTAAAATATTGCATTTAGAGTGAATTTTTTCCACACATATTCATTGTAAAAATGATGGGTTTCATGCCATGCTCATTCAATATAAAATACCCATTGATGAACGTTAGCCTTTCCTCTCTCTTTCCTCTATCTATCTATCTATCTATCTATCTATCTATCTATCTATCTATCTATCTATCTCTCTATCTCTCTATCTCTCTATCTCTCTATCTCTCTATCTATCTATCTATCTATCTATCTATCTATCTATCTATCTATCTGCTAGGCCCCTGTCCTCTTTCCAATAGCCCCTTTCAAGTGTTACATGTAAAATCAGAGATCATATTAAATATGTGTTCTATTGTAAGTGGTTACAACTGATACCTTCATGTCTACAAGCATCTTTCGAATGCTTATTATACAGTATGGCTCAAAAGCAATACTCTATGCAGAGAATTCTCCTCCCATTTGTTACAGACTCCTCCATTCTTCTACCACTTACTTACAGTTTTCACTAAAATGAAGAGAAAAGGAAACACTCACCCAGCTTGACCTTTAACAAATATCCTTGGAGAATGGGATCCTAAGAAGTAGTTATAAGGAAGAAATGTCATCATCTCATCCCCCTATAGTCCCATAATTATCACGTCATCTGCAGAAGGCAGTTGTGACCTTGAGGTTGTTACAAAGTGATAACATCAAATGGAGAAGTAAACTTTCCCAATTTCAAGACAACCATAGAGTAGGAACAGCTGAGCTCTAGGCTTCCTAAGTGTGAGCTATCCCTCCAGGAAATATCTGCCTGTATAGAGTAAATGATCCTAGTCCTTATAAACAAAAGAAAAGTTATTATTGTTATTGTTATTATTATTATTATTAATTATTATTATTATATCACTTGAAAGTAATAGAAAACATTTTAGATTCCTGAAAATATCCTTCCTGCTTTGAAACCATTCATGGTTCATTTCATACTTACTTGAGAGTGGCTTCAGTGGGTCACCTAGAAATTAGCAGATCTTATGATAAAATTGCGAGAATGTTTCCTCCTCCAAGCACAGTTATGAAAAGTAATCTTTCTTACACAACAAGTAAAGTAACGAAGTATAACTGTATTATTAGGGAAAACTGTGGTGTGTGCTTGGGATGTAGCTCAGTTGACAGAGTGCATGCCTAGAAACTATTATGTATGTGGGACAACATGACATAAGTCAACCTTCACATTATAGACACAGGTGAAGGAAAATAATCCAAATTCCATGGCAAACACACAAGATTGAATAAAATCATAGACGAAAACAGCTCAAAGATGAACCCATGTCCCACAAGAAGCACATACAAACACAAAAAACACAAAAGCAGAATAAAAATATCTTCACACATCTTATAAGTAAAACAGTAAGTATGCAGAAATAAAAAGTGGATTGAAAGCTCTAAGAGCAAAGCTTCAGGTGACAAATAAATAAATTAAGTGGAAAAAAGAACTCCCCTAATTACAGGAAATTGTTGAGTAGTAACTTCTGATTTTACAAGGTAAACTTTCAAATCATAAGAACTGGCAGAATGTCTAAATGACAGCCAACTAGAATACTATACCAAGCAAAACTACTGCTATAATTGAAGGAAGAACAATTTCTATATCTGAGACAGCATAAAGTAATTTTATATTCAACAAACTAATTCAAAGAAAACATGGGAAACATTATTTTGGGCTAAAAGGAGGAATGAGAATAACAGAGAAACTAGAAGAATATCTAGTCATAATCACCATAACAAAAAGTAACACTGAGAACACAATACCCCAAATCAACAACATGACAAACAAAACTAAAACACATCAGTAACACTTTAATATTAATGGTCTCAGTTTTCCACTCAAAAGTTACAAACTGACGGAATGGATAAAGAATAAATTTATATGTATCTGCTGCCTCTGAGAAACAAATATTAGTTGTAATTATAGGCACCATCTTAGAGATAAAAAATAGACAAAATTACTCCAGTGGAACCAGGAAGAAATCAGATGTCAATATGTTAACAACTGACAAATCAGGCCTTGAATTAAATCTAATCAGAAGATATAAAAAATGGCATTTGATTCTAATGAAGGAATTAGTTGACCAAGAACAAATTACCAGCCAGAATACAGCAAATACATAGGCGAATTCCAGCAGCAAACCACTGAACTGAGCTCGAACCTCATAGGTAGCAATGAATAGCCTAGTAAGAACAGCAGTGGAAGGGGAAGCCCTTGGTCTTGCCAAGACTGAACCCCTAGTGAATGTGATTGTTGGTGGGAGGGCGGCAATGGGGGAGGAGGGGGAGGGGAACACCTATAGAGAAGGGGAGGGAGAAGGGTTAGGGGGATGTTGGCCCAGAAACCAGGAAAGGGAATAACAATTGAAATGTAAATAAGAAATACCCAAGCTAATAAAGATGAAAAAAATGGGGTACAGAGCTACACAAAGAATTCTCAGCTGAGGAATATCAAATTGCTGAGAAGTACCTTAAAAAATGCTCAACAGCCTTAGTAATCAGTAATATGCAAATAAAAACAACTCTGAGATTATACCTCACACCAATCAGAATGGCTAAGGTAAAAAACTCAGGTGACAAGAGATGCTGGCGAGGATAGGGAGAAAGAGGAACACTCCTCCATTGTTGGTGGGATTGCAAGCTGGTACAACCACTCTGGAAATCAATCTAGAGGTTACTTACAAAATTGGACAGAGTATTACCTGAGGACCCAGCTATACCACTCCTGAGCATACACCCAAAAGATGCTCCAACATATAACAAGTACACATGCTCCACAATGTTCATAGCAGCCTTATTTATAATACTCAGAGCTTGAAAGAGCCCAGATGTACTTCAACAGAGGAATGGATACAGAAAACGTGGAACGTCTACACAATGGAGTCCTACATAGCTATCAATGACTTCACGAAATCCATAGGCAAATGAATTGAACTAGAAAATATCATCCTGAACGTGGTAACCCAATCACAAAAAGAAAAACAAAAAACAAAAAAAACCGCACATGTATGCACTCACTAATAAGTGGATATTGGCCCAAAAGCTTGAATTACCCAAAAAACAATCCCCAGACCACATAAAGCTCAAGAAGAAGGACAGGCAAAGTATGGATGCTTCAGTCCTTTTTAAAAGGGAGAACATAAATAGTCATAGGAGGAGATATGGACACAAAGTTTGGAACAGGGACTGAAGGAATGGCCATTCAGAGCCTGCCCTACCTGGGGATCCAGCCCATATATATAGTCACCACACCCAGACAATATTGCTGCTGCCAAGAAATGCATGTTGACAGAAGTCTGATATAGCTTCTCTTGAGAGGCTCTGCCAGAGCATAACAAATACAGAGGTGAATGCTAGCAGCCAACCATTGAACTGAGAATGGTGTCCCTATTAGAGTAGTTAGAGAAAAGAGCTAAAGGGGCTTGCAACCCCATAAGAACAACAATATCAACTAACCAGAGCTCCCAGGGACCAAACCACCACCCAAAGAGTACACATGGAAGAACCCATGGCTTCAGCTGCATATGTAGCAGAGGATGGCCTTGTCAGGCACCAATGGGAGGAGAAACCCTTGTTCCTGCCAATTCTGGATCCCCCAGTGGATGGAAATGTCAGGGTGGGTAGGTGGGAAGGGATGGGTGGGTAGGTGGGGAGCACCCTCATAGAAGAAGGGGGAGGGGTGTAATAGGTGGTCTATGGACAGGAAATAAGGAAAGGGAATAACATTTGAAACATAAATAGAAAATACCCAATAAAAATAGATAAGTAAATAATAAATAAATAAACTATAAATAAAAGAAAGAAAGAAACTCATAGACTGTGGCACTATGCACATATCTACACCTGCTGGGGTCCAAGAGCAGAAGTGGATATGTGCCACTTGCCAGAACTAGGGACATAGAGACAGGGGAAGAACTGGAACTACCATCTTGGCCCAAAGAGAAATGTTCAATCAAGACAGTCGGTGAATGGCATATGAAGATCAACAGCCAAGGTTGTCTCCTGGTTTCCATGTGCACAAATACACACAAATTTCTTCTGTAGACTTATATACACATAAATACATATAGTTATACAACAAACATATTATATGACATATAAGCTTAATAAACGATTTTTATTTACCAGTAATATTGTAGTAAGTGTGGATAAAATGAAATACAAATGAACAGGCACATGATATTTGTATATAAGACACATTAAGTAACTGTGGTAAAAAAAATTGCTGACTTTAAATTCACTCTATTTTTATGGATCTAGAGAATATATAATTGAGAATCAGAATTAAAGCAAAAATAAAATATTTAAACTACTCTTGAGGAGTGAGTGTTGATTAAAATCCTTTTAAGAGAAAGCTTAAAAATTCACTATCATAAAGCATCTTCTTTTGAGTAAACTTGGCAGCAAGGGAATTTTACAGAGTAAAAAAGAGAAAGAGAACTCATGTGGAACTATCAACTGATTATACACAGTTAACTTAAGAACTCTATAGTAGACCCAGAAGTTCAAACAATCCTGAGACCACAAGGCAAACCGCCACTTCTGCCCACCTCTCCCACATCCCTGGCCCAAGAGGAAACTGCATAGTGCCTCTGGATACAGGAATATAGGAGCAGTCAGCAGCAGGAACCTGCTGGGTCCGGCCTGCACCTGGATCTGAACTGAACTGGTAACACAATTCACTGCAACCAAATCCCATGGGGGAGAGAGTGAGAACCTGAGAAGTACAGACACTCCTAAGAAATCAGAGGAGACAGCTATTAAAAACAATGACTTTATGAAATGCATAGGCAAGTGGATAGAACTGGAAAATATCATCCTGAGTGAGGTAACCCAATCACAGAAAAACACACATGGTATGCACTCATTGATAAGTGGCTATTAGCCCAAATGCTTGAATTGCCCTAGATGCCTAGAACACATGAAACTCAAGAAGGATGACCAAAATGCAATTGCTTCACTCCTTCTTTAAAAGGGGGAACAAGAATACACTTGGCAGGGAATAGGGAGGCAAAGTTTAGAACAGAGGCAGAAGGAACACCCATTCAGAGCCTGCCCCACTTGTGGCCCATACATACAGAGCCACGAAACTAGATAAGATGGATGAAGCAAAGAAGTGCGGGCTGACAGGAACCGGATGTAGATCTCTCTTGAGAGACATAGCCAGAATACAGCAAATACTTAGGCAAATGCCAGCAGCAAACCACTGAACTGAGAACGTTGAAGGAATCAGAGAAAGAACTGAAAGAGCTTGAAGGGGCTCAAGACCCCATATGAACAACAATGCCAACCAACCAGAGCTTCCAGGGACTAAGCCACTGCCCAAAGGCTATACATGGACTGACCCTGGACTCTAACCTCATAGGTAGATGTATAGCCTAGTAAGAGCACCAGTAGAAGGGGAAGCCCTTGGTCCTGCTAAGACTGAACCCCCAGTGAACGTGATTGTTGGAGGGAGGGTGGTAATGGGGGGAGGATGGGGAGGGGAACACCCATATAGAAGGGGAGAGGGAGGGGCTAGGGGGATGTTGGCCCAGAAACCGGGAAGGGGAATAACAATCGAAATGTAAATAAGAAATACTCAAGTTAATAAAGATAAAAAAAATAAAAATAAAAAAAGAAAGAAATCAGTGGAGACTACTTTCTGTCCACATTATTGATCAATTTTTATCGCCCTTTACAAAGCTTAAGCCCACGTGGATCAAAGACCTCCACATCAAACCAGATACACTCAAACTAATAGAAGAAAAAGTGGGGAAGAGTCTTGAACACATGGGAACTGGGAGAAATTTCCTGAACAAAACACCAATGGCTTATGCTCAAAGATCAAGAATTGACAAATGGGACCTCATAAAACTTTAAAGCTTCTGTAAGGTAAACGACACTGCAATTAGGACAAAATGGAAACCAATAAATTGGGAAAAGACCTTTACCAATCCCATATCTGATAGAGGGCAAATATCCAAAATATACAAAGAACTCAAGAAGTTAGACTCCAGAGAACCAAATAACCCTATTTAAAAATGGGGTATAGAGGTAAACGGACAATTTTCATCTGAGGAATATCAAATGGCTGAGAAGTACCTCAAGAAATGCTCAACATCCTTATTTACCAGGGAAATGCAAATCAAAACAAACCTGAAATTCCACCTCACACCAGTCAGATTGGCTAAGATCAAAAACTCAGATGACAACAGATGCTGGTGAGGATAGGGAGAAAGAGGAACACTCCTCCATTGTTGGTGGGATTGCAAGCTGGTACAACCACTCTGGAAATCAATCTAGAGGTTACTTACAAAATTGGACAGAGTATTACCTGAGGACCCAGTTATACTTCTCCTGGGCATATGTTCAAAAAATTCTCCAACGTACAACAAAGACACATGCTCCACAATGTTCATAGCAGCCTTATTTATAATAGCCAGAAGCTGGAAAGAACCCAGATGCCCTTCTACAGAGGAATGGATACAGAAAATGTGGTACATCTACACAAAGGAGTCCTACACAGCTATCAAAAACAATGACTTCATGAAATTCATAGGCAAGTGGATTGAACTAGAAAATATCCTGAGTGAGGTAACCCAATCACAGAAAAACACACATAGTATGCACTCACTGATAAGTGGATATTATCCCAAAAGCTCAGATTACCCAAGATACAATCCACAGACCACATGAAGTTCAAGAAGGACAACCAAAGTGAGGACGCTTCACTTCCTTCTTAAAAGGGGGAACAAAAATATTCATAGGAGGGGATATGGAGGCAGGGTTTGGATCAGAGACTGAAGGAATGGCCATTCAGTCTGTCCCACATATGGCACACATATATATATATATATATATACGTATGTGTATATATATATATGCAGTCACAAATACTAGATAAGATTGATGCAGCTATGAAAGGCATGCTAACAAGAACTGAATATAAATGTCTCCTGAGAGACACAGCCAGAGCATGTCACAACCACTGAACTGAGACCGGGACCCCTGTTGGAGGAATTAGAGAAAGGAGTGAAAGAGCTGAAGGAGCGTTCTCATAAGAACAACCAACCAACCAGAGCTCCCAGGAACTAAACCACTACCCAAAGCCTATACATGGACTGACCCATGCCCATGGTTCTAACTGCATATGTAGCAGAGGAAGGCCTTGTTGAGCACCAATGGAAGGAGAAGCCCTTGGTCCTGCCAAAGTTGGACCCCCAGTCTAGGAGAATGTCAGAGGGGCTGTGAACGGGGGTAGATGGAGAAGGGGAGGGGGATGATATAAGGGGGTTATGAACAGGAAACCGGGAAAGAGAATAACATTTGAAATGTAAATAAAAAATATCCCATAAAAATGTGTATATGTTTTGGGGGGGGGAAGAGAAAACAAAAGAAAATGTGGTACATCTATACAGTGGAGTACTACTCAGCTCTCAAAAACCGTGACTTCATGAAATTTATAGGCAAATGAATTGAACTAGAAAATATCATCCTGAGTGAGTTGAGTTAACCCAATCACAGAAAAACACACATGGTATGCACTCACTGATAAGTGGATATTAGCCCAAAAGCTCGAACTATCCAAGATACAATTCACAGATCACATGAAGCTCAAGAAGAAGGATGACCAAAATGTGCATGCCTAGGTTGAACCCCAGTGTAGGGGAACGTTGGGGGAGGGTGTAAGGGGAGTTGATGGGGAGGGGAACACCATTATAGAAGAAAGGGATGGGGATGGGATAGGGGGTTTATGACCAGGTAACTAGGAAAAGGAATAACATTTGAAATATAAATTTAAAAAATCCAATTAAAAGAAAACTCTACAGTACTTGGCAAGAGAAATGAAAATAGAACATATATGTGTAATACAACGAATTTTATTTAAATAATATTAAAAAATCTTGCTTTGCACTTGATTTATTAAAGTTTAAAAAGACCTGCATCTTAGAAAAAAATATAGCTGGTGTTTCTCCGGATGATTCTTTATAAGCAGCTATATGTCCAGGTCCAGAGGATCCCATGACATCTTTCACCTTCGTGGACACCAGGAATGCACACATGCATACATTCTGGCACAACACTCAGAGGTATAAATGAAAACTAGATTAATAAATTATAAAGAAAAAATCTTTTTTAAACAAAACTCCGGTAACGCTTTGACTGCATATTTTTTAGCATAATTATTATTCTGTTATCAGAACTAATTTGTACCAAAGGGGTAATTGTAGGATAGGCGTACATCAGAAACTTCTGAAAAGTCAGGATGACTGGGTCGTACATCCATAACATGTCTGAGGTGAATGAGATGATGAAGTCCACCCAGTACATGATGACAAAGAAAGACACCAGTAGCAAGATGGTCTTGGTGGCCCTTTTCTCAGGGGACTCTCTCAGATTGCTGATGCTATAAAGATACTTGCATTGCCTTTGATGCCTGAACATGGTAATCACCATGTACACACTTGTGGTTAGCATGACTCCTACAAGAAACACATCTCTGGAGGTTGAAATTGTAAAAATCAATGCCCTGATAATGGTGTTCATGGGTAAAAGTGAGCAGGATTTAGTGACCTGCATCTGGTTGTTCTCACTCACATTGATAAAACCACCAACATAGAAGATCCGGTTGGTACTGAAGGACAAATTGAAAGACCAAATACACAAGAAAACATAGACCATATACTTTTTTAGTTTTTGTTTAAATTTCGCCAAAAAAGAGGTATTGGGACTGATCGTGACAGCCTGGAACACACTCAGGAGGCAGGTGGTGCAAATAGAGAGGCCTCTCATCACTCTGCTAATATAAAAAATTGTCTTACATTTGAAGTCATTCTCAATATTTAGTAACTCAAATAAGTCTGTAAACAAAATATCCCCTCCAATAAGAACCATTATTATGTGGATGAAAGTCAGTTGACAAGAGATCAGATCTGTAGGCCTAGGTTTGTGACCTAGAATTATGAAGGTATAGAAAAAAAGAAGAAACATATTTGCTAGGATTCCAAGTCCAGCTTGGAAATAAAAAACATTCTTGAATGATGACATAAGTAGAGAATGTATTCATCTTAACAGCATAGTGGAAGTTTATTTCATATATCTGAAAAAAAAAGAGAGTATACATCAAGCCTGTGACACAATAAAATATCTTATCATTATTTTGTTTTCCATACTAATTGTTGATTAGCCTGTCTCTTTACTTTTGATGACCCAGAATGTACACCATAGCCTACATTTCTGTATGTCTTCCATATTTCTTCTGTATATATAGAAAATTATAGATAATAAATGTATTTATACATATTTAAATAGAATTTACGATTTGTAAGTCTGTATTGCATGTAAGTCTCATGGAGCAGAAATCCAATCATATTGATTTAAAATGTCTTATTTGGGAGCACAGAATATTATTCACATTTGTACAACTGAACAAAACTTATGTTGATCTGGAAAATAGTCACCAAAGATATACATAAAAAGTTGAGGTGATTCAGTCTCATATTTCATAATTTCACTATCTATTTTGATTCATAATTCTAATGAAAGCACAGTGCTAATTCATGATAATCCCACTATTTTAATTAGCAAACTATCATTCTCAATTCTTCTATTTTAATGTTCCTTTTTCCAAGAAATCTAGACTGTAAATTAAAGACATAGGTACATAAAATACTTGTACCCTGCAATTCTGCTGTCTACTGCTCCGATGCCCAACTGTATCCTGGCAATGGTTCCATTTTTCTTTCCTGATTTCTCAAGTTACTACATGCTACATAATCATACCTGAAAATATGGAACTGGGAGCCTCCAATAAGAGAGAACATATAACATTAAGACAATCACTATTTTCCATACATTATGACAAACATGGACTTGTCGAAAATGACCACATAGTGGTACTGTTTGAGAATTTCTACTTTGAAAGAGATTACTTTCTATGCAGTGAGAAACAAGGTCCCCAGTATTATCATATGTCTTCAGCCATCACAATTTTTACAGTTCCAATCATCAGTCTTTGTTGCCCATGTTAGTTCTTTGACTTGGTTTCTAGGATTAGCTTCTAGTGGAATTAATTTAATCCAGTACTTTAAAATCAGCTTGTGGTACAGAAATAGAAAATAACTATATTGACTCTGGTTTTGTGAGAAAAAAGCATGCCTAGTTATATTTTTAAGTTTACTAGTATATTCTCCATATATAGGTGCATGCATTAATGCATGCAAGTGTGTATAGAAATAATGCAGAAGTTAGTAACTAAGACCATACTACATGATTTTCATGAATATGAAACCATTAATCATGCATTTTATACTTACATGATTTTTATTTCTAAAAAGTTTAATTCTGTAATAGATTCATTCCAACTGCCAGAGCCACTCATTTTATTCTGCCACTGACATACATTTATAGTGGCTGCACCATGATTTTCTGTTTATAAAAGGTTTAGGGTATGGCTTGGCGGTGTAGCTCACTGATGAACACTCATTACTTTAAAAAAGACCTGGATTTGATTTTCAGTAATGACAGTGTTGCCACATGACCATTTGTGACTCTAATGCAAAACCTGCCTTCTCTGAACAATCATGAAAGTGGTACACAGAAAATATATGTAGCCAAACCATGCATATTTGAAAAATTGAATAAGTAAATAAACCTCCAGAATAATATTTACTTCAAGCCTTGGTCTGCAAACTGTAAGAACTGTTTCCAAATTATAATTTTAAAAATACAAAGGTACAAACCATATACATATAATAATTTATTATTAATTACACATTAATAATTAATAATAAGCACATTTATTTAAGTAGTATAAAACATGATAATATAATAAAGTAAAAAATAGAAATGTAAAATGATTTTTCTTATCTGAAAGATATATACTTCAACCTCTCTATTTCATATCCATTGCTTTGTAAATGTTTATCACACAAACATTTGTGTAACATTTACTTGTATGTACTGAAACCCAGAGTATATTATAAACGTTTATAATAGTGGAGAAGCTATCACTATTGACTTGATCCAGACCAAAAGTATAAGTTGTCTGCAGCCATCTGTCTGAAGAAGCTATGCAGCAAAGACACACAGAGAGAAACAAAGACAAAGAAAGAGAGAGAAGGAAAAGTGTTTTCATACACAGCTCTACATTCTCCTGTGAACAATTATTTCACCTCTTCATTATTACAATATTTTATTTTAGAACAGTTTGTTTTAGGCATATATAATGATCTTTGTATTCTATTTATGAAGATTTAATAATATAGGGAACATACAAGTATAATAAATCAGAAGTATCATTTTCATTTTAAGCTTCTCCATATTTGGTAAGTACTGTCCTAAAAACTATATGACTGCTCAGAGAGGACATGAAGTAAGTGCATAACTTTCAGGTGAAATTGTTGGCTGATGTATTGTCCACTGTCACCAACATGAAGATACTTTTAGGAATCCCACAAAGAGAAAAAACTTGCCCTCAAAATTAGTTCTATGAAAAATTTGTAAAATATAGAGTGACAGCAAAAATACTTAATAATTTTAATAAATAGTAATTCATACCTCTTACTTGATACTCTTTTTTTCATTGTATATGTTTTTATTTACATTTCAACTGTTATCCTGAAAGCCCCAATTATGCTTATATCTAAACCACATGTTAGTTTAGATATAAGACTCAACAAAGAAAGAGAACTTCAGACCAATTTCCTCTATGTATATCCATGCAAAAATACTCAATAAAATTCTCACGAACTGAATCCAAGGACACATCAAAATGATCATCCATCATGATCAAGTAGGCTTCATCCCAGGGATGCATGGATGATTCAATATACGGAAATTCATCAACATAATCCACTATATAAACAAACTCAAAGAAAGAAAACACATAGTCATCTCATTAGATGCAGAGAAAGCATTTGACAAAACTCAACACCCCTTCATGTTAAAAGTCTTGGAAAGATGGGGAATTCAAGGCACATACCTAAACACAGTAAAAGCAATATATGGCAAACCAGTAGCCAACATCAAACTAAATGGAGAGAAACTTGAAGAAATCCCACTAAAATCAGGGACAAAACAAGGCTGCCCACTCCCTCCTTACCTGATATTATTAAACAACTTAAATGCATGAATTTGTATTCAGAAATAAAATTTAGCACAGGTGTAACTGAAAACACACAGATGTTAAGTAGAATGTTTTAATTAGAATATTATTAGTGATTTTGACTTTTAAATAATTTTATACTATTGAAGAATTGTAAATACACTTCTCACTGCTAATGAAAAGCTTATTCAATATTATTCAACTTCGATGCTACAAGGTTCAATTTAGAAAATATGAAATAAGAAAAAGGAATTCACTTTAATAAAATGACTAAAACTCCTATTGGAAACTACATTTGTGTAAAGATACCTTTACACGTGTTTAGTAAATGAGGTGAGATTTCCAAATATTTTTAAAGTGCTATAAAATATCTACTTTATGAGAAATCATTGTAATAAATTAAACAAATCTATGTAAAAAATTTAAAACTTATCTGATGCTGAGAGCTTTATGCTTTACTATTTTATTAATTGAAACTTTCCTAAGAATTCATAAGTACATGAAAATTTAACACAATAGAACATTACTGAAAAACACTACCTTAGTTAATATTTGTTGCATATTCATAGCTTGAGATTCATATAAATAAACAAATATGGCCAGTTAACTAGAGAAGAGCAAAATGGGAAAATACAAACACAACTCAAATGTGTCAATACTATAAATCTATTTCAGCAAAGCAATAAATGTCTGTCACTTGGTTTTTCACCCTCTAAGTTATCTTGGGTGTTTTGCTACAGGAATAGAAGACTAACAGTTGATCATACCTAGGTAAAAACATGATCTTAGAATTATTAGAGCACACATTAAGTAAAGTCCTCTGTCCAATATGCTTTTTAAAAGGTTGAGTATAGAATTACTTTTTAAATATATATGTGTATATAGATTTATTGGAAAAGGTGATGGGTTTCATTGTATTTTTATTTAATATATAAAAAACATTAATCATCTTCACCTTATGAGCCTTTCTTGCCTTTACCCATCCTTCTACTGGGCCCTGTCCTCTTCCAAATACCCACCTCTACTGTCACATATATAATAAGAGATCAAATTGAGTGAAATCTGTGTTCTTTTATTAATTGTTATACTGATATTATATGTCTACAAGCATCTCTTATGTTTGATTATGAAACAATTTAGCTTAAAAGTAAAACTCTAAGGAGAAAATTCTCTGCTCATTTATTATAGAATCCAGCTTCATTCTACCACCTACTTACAGCTCTCATTATAATATACAGAAAAAGAAACACTCACCTAGCTGGGCCTTTGATGACTATCCATGTAGAATGAGACCCTTAGAAGTAGTTATAAGGAATAAATGTCATCAGCTCATCTCCCTCTAGACCCATAGTTAACATGTCATCTGGAGAAGGCACTTCTGACTTTGAGGTTGTTGCAAAGTGGTACCATCAAATGGAAAAGTGAACTTTCCTAATTCCAGGAGAACAGTGGAGTAGGAACAAACGATCTCTGGGTCTTCTGTGTATGAGCTATTCTCTCCAGGCCATATCTGTCTGTGTGGATCAACTGATCCCAACACTTGGGAACAAAGCAAAAGTAACAATAACAATATTCCACTTAAAAGAAGTAGAAAAAAAACATTTAAATTCCCCAAGGTATCTGTTCCACTTCCAAAGCATTCATGGTGTCTTCCATACTCAAGATCTCACCTAGAAATTGACATCCATTTTACAGGAATTAAGAAGATATCACTTCCTCCAAACATAATTGGGGTAAATAATTTTTCTTACAAAGCACATGGACAGGAGATAATATAATTGTATTAACAGCAGAAATCAAGGTGCAGGGCTGAAAATGCAGCTAGCTCCCTTGATAGAATTCATGCCTAGAAAGTACTGTGTATGCATGAAACCATGAAATAAATCAAATCTTTAAATTCTAGGCACAGGTGACAGACAAGAATTCCAAGTCAATGGCAAGCACAACAATTTCAATGTGATCATAGAGGAAAACTGCACCAAGTACCCAACCACACAATTTAAGAAGGGCACAGAATTAAAAAAAAAAAAAGAACACAAACAAAATTTTCCATGCATCTTATAGTTGAAACCCTAAGCATACAAAACAAAACAAAAAAATGTGAATTGAAATCTGTAAGAAAGAAAAACATCAAGTCACAAATCAATAAAACCCATCAAATGGAAAAGTGATCTTCCCTACCTTTAGCGAAAAGGGAGATTAGGAACACCTCATCTCTTGAGGTAAACTTTCAAAGCCAGAGGAGCCTCAAGCAATGCATTTCAAGGCCTAAATGACAACCTATCTAAAATGATATACCCACCAATACTACTCCTATAAATGATGGAAGAACAGGTTTTCCACAACATAGACAGCCTAAAAAATATTTTGCACAAACCAAACCTAATGTAATACAGCTAGCATTATTTTTTGCACAAGAGAGGAAGAAGCACAGCACAGAGACTGGGAAAAAAGTATGACGCTTTAATTATCAAAACAAAAATGCCACTAAGAACACAACAAAAATCAAGACCATGAGGACTAGAAGTAGCACATATATTTCAATAATAATTCAAACATGAATAGCCTCAATTCTCCACTCAAAATCCAGAAATTAATGAATGGATCAAAAAACAAAACCCAGCTGTCTGCTGCCTATAAGTAGCACACCTTAGTTTTAAAAGACAAGCACCAGCTTTGAGTGAGATGATAGTCAAGGCTACTCCAGTAAAATAGAACCAGGATGAAAGCAAGAATCACCATCGAAACATTTGACAAAATGAATTTCAAAGTAAAAATAATTAGGTAAGATATAGAGAGATACTTCATTGTAATCAAGGAAACACTTAACCAAGAAAACATTTCTAATCTAAACATACATACAGCAAAATCTGGGATATACAATTTCTTAAAAAAAAAATTTACTCCTGGATTAAAGGCACAAATTAACATCAATCCATAAATAGTAAGTGGTTTCAATATCCAATTTTCTCCAATACACAGATCATCTTGACAAAAGTGAACAAAAACGTCAGATAAACATATGACATCATACATCCAAGGTACGTAACAGTTTCGTAGAGAATATTCTATCCAAATACCGAAGAATACACCTTTTCATCTGCAGCACACCAAAACTTTTCTAAAATACAGAATGTTCTGAAATGAAAAACAATTCATTGTAAATAAAAAAGTTAGACATTACTCTTTGTATCCAAATTGAACACAATGAAAAAAAAACTGAAGTTGACAATGAACAAATGTCTAGTAAATGCAAAAACTCATCAAGATTAAACAGCTCATTGTTGAGTGATGCTGGGGTTAAAACAGAAATCAATAGAGAAATTAAAACATCCTAGAACAATTTTAAAATAAAAATAAGGCAAAACGTCTGGAATATTTTGAAAGGAATCCTGTGAGGGAAGCCTACAGTTTGGGAAAGGATCTTCACTAACCCTATTGCTACTAGAGGGCTAACATGCAAAATTTATAAAGAAGTCAAGAACCAACACCCCAAGAATGAGAAACTCTTAACAAAATTAACTACAGGGTGGAAAGGGAAGATCAAAATAACAAAATCAGAAATAAAAACGTTGACAGAAAAACATACTAAGGGAAACAAGAGAATCACAAAAATGTTTTCAAAACTTGCACTCTACCAATTAGAAAAATATAAAATAAATCACAATAATTTTCTTGATGAATGCCACCTAACAAAGTTAAATTAAGACCAAATAAGCAATTTAAACAAACCAATAATCAGTATGTATCAGAAGCGCTAATTAAGTTTCTGAAACAAAAAAAAGCCCAGGTTAGGACAAAAGTCTCCCAGACTTTCAAAGATGACTTAACCACAATACTCCTCAAATATGCACCAAATTGTAAACAGAAGAATCACTGCCCAAGTCCTTTTAAGAGTTCTAGTAACTCTGCTACCTAAGCTACATAAAGACCCAACAAAGAAAGAATCCTAGACCAATTTTCCTTATGGATATAGATTTTTTTATCTCAAAAATACTAGGAAATCAAAACATCAAAAAGATCATCCACCATACTCAAATAGGCTTCATGCCAAAGATATGAGGATGTTTCAGCATACATGTAACCACTAGGTAAATAGAATAAGAGACAAATACTTTTTAGTCTATTTGATGAAACATACATCATCACCCCATTAGCAAAGAAAAAGCCTTTGAAGAAATCCAACACTTCTACATGAGAAAAGTTCTTAAGACATAAGGAATGCTACAGAGACAGACAGATAGACCAATGGAATAGAATTGAAGACCCAGAAATGAACCCACACACCTATGGTCACTTGATTTTTGACAAAGGAGCCAAAACCATCCAATGGAAAAAGATAGCATTTTCAGCAAATGGTGCTGGTTCAACTGGAGGTCAACATGTAGAAGAATGCAGATCGATCCATGCTTATCACCCTGTACAAAGCTTAAGTCCAAGTGGATCAAGGACCTCCACATCAAACCAGATACACTCAAACTAATAGAAGAAAAACTAGGAAGCATCTGGAACACATGGGCACTGGAAAAATTTCCTGAACAAAACACCAATGGCTTATGCTCTAAGATCAAGAATCGAGAAATGGGATCTCATAAAACTGCAAAGCTTCTGTAAGGCAAAGGACACTGTGGTTAGGACAAACGGCAACCAACAGATTGGGAAAAGATCTTTACCAATCCTACAACAGATAGAGGGCTTATATCCAAAATATACAAAGAACTCAAGAAGTTAGACCGCAGGGAAGACAAATAACCCTATTAAAAGTGAGGTTCAGAGCTAAACAAAGAATTCACAGCTGAGGAATGCCGAATGGCTGAGAAACACCTAAAGAAATGTTCAACATCTTTAGTCATCAGGGAAATGCAAATCAAAACAACCCTGAGATTTCACCTCACACCAGTGAGAATGGCTAAGATCAAAAACTCAGATGACAGCAAATGCTGGCGAGGATGCGGAGAAAGAGGAACACTCCTCCATTGTTGGTGGGATTGCAGACTGGTACAACCATTCTGGAAATCAGTCTGGAGGTTCCTCAGAAAATTGGACATTGAACTGCCTGAGGATCCAGCTATACCTTTCTTGGGCATATACCCAAAAGATGCCCCAACATATAAAAAGACACGTGCTCCACTATGTTCATCGCAGCCTTATTTATAATAGCCAGAAGCTGGAAAGAACCCAGATGCCCTTCAACAGAGGAATGGATACAGAAAATGTGGTACATCTACACAATGGAATATTACTCAGCTATCAAAAACAACGACTTTATGAAATTCAGAGGCAAATGGTTGGAACTGGAAAATATCATCCTGAGTGAGCTAACCTAATCACAGAAAGACATACATGGTATGCACTCATTGATAAGTGGCTATTAGCCCAAATGCTTGAATTACCCTAGATGCCTAGAACAAATGAAACTCAAGACGGGTGATCAAAATGTGAATGCTTCACTCCTTCTTTAAAAGGGGAACAAGAATACCCTTGGCAGGGAAGAGAGAGGCAAAGATTAAAACAGAGACTGAAGGAACACCATCCAGAGCCTGCCCCACATGTGGCCCATACATATACAGCCACCCAATTAGACAAGATGGATGAAGCAAAGAAGTGCAGACCGACAGGAGCCGGACGTAGATCGATCCTGAGAGACACAGCCAGAATACAGCAAATACAGAGGCGAATGCCAGCAGCAAACCACTGAACTGAGAACTTGACCCCCATTGAAGGAATCAGAGAAAGAACTGGAAGAGCTTGAAGGGGCTTGAGACCCCATATGTACAACAATGCCAAGCAACCAGAGCTTCCAGGGACTAAGCCACTACCTAAAGACTATACATGGACTGACCCTGGACTCTGACCTCATAGGTAGCAATGAATATCCTAGTAAGATCACCAGTGGAAGGGGAAGCCCTGGGTCCTGCTAAGACTGAACCCCCAGTGAACTAGACTGTCGGGGGAGGGCGGCAATGGGGGAGGTGGGGAGGAACACCCATAAGGAAGGGGGGAGGGAAGGGATGTTTGCCGAAACCGGAAAGGGAATAACACTTTGAAATGTCTATAAGAAATACTCAAGTTAATAAAAAAAAATATATAAAAAAAAAAGACATAAGGAATGCAAGGGTCATACTTCAACATGACCAAAGGCTATTTAAACCAAGCTCGTACCCAACATAACCTACATGGAGAGAAAGGTATTTCCACTAAAATCAAGAACAATGGAAGAATATACACTTTTTCCATACCTGTTCAATATATTATGTAAAGTATTAATTACAAAGATATGAAAACTGCAGGACATCAAGGAATTACAAACAAGTAGGAAAAAAACTATGTTTATTTGCAGATAATGAACATAGTGATCCCAATTTTCCAGTAGAAAACCCTCATACCTCATAAACACTTCCTGCCGGATATGAAATTAACACACAAAACCAGGAAGCTGCCTATATTCAAATGACAGTCTATGAAATAAGCAAGGTGCTGCACCCAGAGCTAACCCAGGAACACAACTCTCTACCCAAATCCACTAGGGGAGAGAGCTGGATTCTCAGAAGTGAAGACATTCTGAGAGTTCAGTGGAGACAAACACTTCTGCTCACATTACTGACCCAAGAGGAACCACACTAGTGCCATCTGGACACAAGAATCTAGCAGTCAGGAGCAGGACACTTCGGTTTCTTCCAGGGAGAGCTGAAAGCCAATAGCCAGGAGCACTGACACACATGAGAGCAGAGGTAAAACCAACTCTTCTGCTCCAAGATACCCTTGGACATGGAGCCCTCGGGACACAAACCCAGGAGCAGTGTACAACAGGAAACTTCTAGTTTAGGACTGAAACTGAAGCTGGCCCAGTCACATAGCTCTCTGTACACAGATTCCACTGGGAGAAAAAAATGTCTACAGGAGGGCTGACACACAGCCTTACAGGAGGATCGAGCCACTGTCAGAGACAGCAAGACAGACTAACACCAGACACAACCTGATGGCAAGAGGCAATGACAAGAACCAAAGCAACAGAAACAATGACTACTTGACATCATCAGAGCCCATTTCTACCACCAAAGCAAATATTGGAAATCCCAACACACCAGAAAAGCAAGATTTGGATTTAAGATCACATCACATGATGATGATAGAGAGAAGAAAGAAAGAAAGAAAGAAAGAAAGAAAGAAAGAAAGAAAGAAAGAAAGAAAGAGAGAGAGAGAGAAAGAATTCCCCTAAAGGAATACAGGACAATAAAGATAAACAAGTATAAGCCCTTAAAGAGGAAACACAAAAATCCCTTGAAGAATTACAGGAAAACACAACCAAACAGTTGAAGGAATTGAAGCAAACATCCAGGATATAACGACGGAAATAGAAACAATAAAGAAATCACGAAAGGTAGACAACCCTGGAGATAGAAAACCTAGGAAAGAGATCAGGAGTCATAGACACAACCATCACCAACAGAATTCAAAAGATAGAAGAGAGAATCTCAGGAACAGAAGATGCTATATACTACATTGACACACCATCAAAGAAAATGTAGAACACAAAAAGCTCCAAATCCAAAACATCCAGGACATCCAGGACACAATGAGAAGATCAAACCTAAGAATAATAGGTATAGAAGAGAGCGAAGACTCCCAACTTAAAGGGCAAGTAAATATCTTCAATAAGATTATAGAAGAAAACTGTCCTAACACAAAGAAAGAGGTGCCCATAAACATACAAAAAGCCTACAGAACTCCAAATAGATTGGACCAGAAAAGAAATCCTCCCATCACATAATATTCAAAACACTAAATGCACAAAACAAAGAGAGAATATTAAAAGCAGTTAGGGGAAAAGGTCAAGTAACATATAAAGGAAGACCTATCAGAATTACACCAGACTTCTCACCAGAGAGTATGAAAGCCAAAAGATCCTGGGCAGATGTCATTCAGACCCTAAGAGAACACAAATGCCAGCCCAGGATATTGTATCCTGCAAAACTCTCAATTAACATAGATGGGGAAACCAAGATATTCCATGACAAAACCAAATTTACACAATGTCTTTCTACAAATCCAGCCCTATAAAGGATAATAGATGGAAAACTCCAACACATGGAAGGAAACTACACCCTAGAAAAAGCAAGAAAGTAATCTCATTGAAATGAAACCAAAAGAACAGAGACACACAAACATAAATCCACCTCTACCAATAAAAACAACAGGAAAAAATGATCACTATTCCTTAATATCTCTTAACATCAATGGAATCAAATCCCCAATAAAAGGACATAGACTAATAAACTGGATACATAAAGAGGACTTAGCATTTTGCTGCATACAAGAAATACACATCAGTGGTAAAGACAGAAACTACCTCAGAGTTAAAGGCTGGAAAAACAATTTCCCAAGAAACAACCTGGAGTAGTCATTATAATATCAAATAAAATGACTTTCAACCAAAAGCTATCAAAAAAGGAAGGACACTTCAAATTCATCAAAGTAAAAATGCACCAAGATGAACCCTCAATCCTGAATATCTATGCTCCAAATGCAAGTGTACCTACATTCATTAAAGAAACCTTACTAAAGCTCAAAGCACATATTGCATCTCATACAATAATAGTGGGAGATTTCAACACCCCACTCTCATCAATGGACGCATCAGGGAAACAGAAACTAAACAGAGACATGAAGAAACTCACAGAAGTTATTAACCAAATGGATTTAACAGATATGTATAGAACATTCCATCCTAAAACAAAAGAATAAACCTTCTTCTCAGCACCTCATGGTACCTTCTCCAAAGCTGACCATATAATCGGTCACAAAACAGGCCTCAACAGATACACAGAGATTGAAATAATCCCATGCATCCTATCAGATCACCACAGAATAAGGCTGGTCTTCAATAACAACAAAAACAATAGAAAGCCACATGTATATGGAAGTTGAGCAATGCTCTGCTCAATGATAACTTTTTCACGGAAGTAATAAAGAAAGAAATTAAAAACATTTTAGAATTTAGTGAAAATGAAGGCACAACATACCAAACATATGGAGCATGGTGAAAGCAGTGCTAAAATGAAAACTCATACCTCTGATTGCCTCCAAAAAGAAACGGCAGAGACCATACATTAGCAGCTTGACAGCACACCTAACAGCTCTAGAACAAAAAGGAAAATATACACCCAGTACACCTACTGGAGTAGCCAGTCAAAAATAATCAAACTCGGGGCTAAAATCAACACCCCCCAAAAAAACTATAAAAAGAATCAACAAAACCAGGAGGTTGTTCTTTGAAAAAAAAAAACAACAAGATATATAAACCCTTAGCCAGACTAACCAGAGGGCATAGAGTATATCCAAATTAGCAAAATCAGAAATGAAAAGGAAGGCATAATTTCCAATTCCTGCCTGTGCCGAGAGCTGAACGCCAGACTCCAGGAGTGCCTACAAACCTGAAACAGAGGTAAGACCAACTGTTCTGCTCCAAGTGACCTACCTGCCTGGTGGACTCAGGACACGCAAAGGACGATGTCCTTTAGGACAGGGCACTTCCTGTTTCTGGCTGTGCCTGGAACTGAAATGATCCAATCCCACAGCTCCCTGCTCCCAAATCCCATGGGGGAGAGAGATGAACACCCAAAAGTGCAGATAATCCTGAGACCGCAGGATAGATAGCCACTTCGGTCCACCTTTGCCCACATTCCTGGCCCAAGAGGAAACTGCACAGTGCCTCTGGACACAGGAATATAGGAGCAGTCATCTGCAGGAACCCGAGCTCCAGGTCTGCACCGAATGAATGGAACCACTCAAATAGCTCCCTACAGCCAAATCCTGTGGGGGAGAGAGCTGGACATTCTGAAACACAGACACTCCTGAGATATCAGAGGAGACTACTCCCTGCCCACATTCCTGACCCAAGAGGAAAACAGCTAGCGCCATCTGTGCGCCCTGGGCACAGGGACCTAAGAAGAGTCAGAGGCAGGACCCTGCCGGTTCCTGCCTGCACTGAGAACTGAAAGTCAGCCACCAGGAGCTACTACACACCTGAGAACAGAACACTCTGTTCCCAAAACTGGCTGAAAGAGAACAGGAAAACAGGTCTATAGGAGTGTTGACACACTGGCCTTCAGGAGGGTCAAGCCACTGTCAGAAACCACAAGAAAAGCTAACACCAGAGACAACCTGATGGCAAAAGGCAAGCCCAGGAACGTAAGCAACAGAAACCAAGACTACTTGAAATCATCAGAGCCTAGTACTCCCAACAAAGCAAATACTGGATATCCAAACACATCTGAAAAGTAAGATTTAGATATAAAATTACATTTTATGATGATGATGGAGGACTTTAAGAAGGACATAAATAACTCCCTTAAAGAAATACAGAACAACACAAATAAACAGGTAGAAGCCCTTAAAGAGGAAACACAAAATACCTTAAAGAATTACAGGAAAACACAATCAAACAGTTGAAGGAATTGAAAAAATGTCCAGGATTTAAAAATGGAAACAGAAACAATAAAGAAGTCACGAAGGGAGAAAACCCTGGAGATAGAAAACCTAAGGAAGAGATCAAGAGTCATAGATGCAATCATCACCAACAGAATACAAGAGATATAAGAGAGAATCTCAGGGGCAGAAGATATCACAGAAAACATCAACACAACCACCAAAGATAATGTAAAATGCAAAAAGTTTGTAATCCGAAACATACATGAAATCCAGAACACAATGAGAAGAACAAACCTAAGGATAATAGGAATAGAAGAGAGTGAAGATTTAAAGGGCCAGTAAATATCTTCAACAAAATTATAGAAGAAAACTTCCCTAACCTAAAGAAAGAGATGCCCATAAACATAGAAGAAGCCTACAGAACTGCAAATAGCTTTGAACAGAAAAGAAATTCCTACTGTCACATAATAGTCAAAACAAATGCACAAAACAGAGAAAGAACATTAAAAGCAGTAAATAAAAAAAATCAAGTAACATATAAAGGCAAACCTATAAGAATTACATCAGACTTCTCAACAGAGACTATGAAAACTAGAAGATACTGTGCAGATGTCATACAGACCCTAAGAGAACACAAATGTCAACACAGGCTATTATATCCAGCAAAACTTCCCATTAACATAGATGGAGAAAACAAGATATTCCATGACAAAAATAAATTTCTACAAATCCAGCTCTAGAAAGTATAATAGATAGAAAAGGCCAACACAAGGAGGAAAACTACATTCTATAAAAAGCAGGAAATTAATCTTATTGCAATGAAATCAAAAGAAAAGACAAACAAACACAGTTCTACCTCTAAATACAAAAATAACAGGAAGCATCACTATTCCTTAATATCGCTCAAAATCAATGCACTCAATTCCCCAATAAAAAGACATAGACATAAACAGATTGTAGTTAAAGAGGACCCAGCATTTTGCTGCATAAAGGAAACATACCGCAGAGACCGAGAAGTACACTACCTCAAAGGAAAAGGCTGGAAAACAACTTTTCAAGCAAATTGTCCAAAGAAAAAAGCCGGAGTGGCCATTCTAATATTGAATAAAATCGACTTTCAGCCAAAAGTCATCAAAATGATCATATTCATATTCATCATTCACCAAGATGAACTCTTAATCCTAAATATCTATGCTCCAAATGCAACGGCACATACATTCATAAATGATTCCTTACTGAAGCACAAATCACACGTTGAGCCTCACACAATAATAGTAGATTTCATCACCCCACAGTCATCACTGGACAGATCATGGAAACAGAAATTAAACAGAGAAGTAGAGAAACAAACAGAAGATATGAAACAAATGGACTTAACAGATATTTATAGAGCACTGCATCCTAAAACAAAAAAATGTACCTTCTTCTCAGCACCTCATGGTACCTTACGAACAATTTACCATATAATCAGTCACAAAACAGGCCTCAACAGATGCAGGAAGATAGAAATAATCCTGTGCATCCCATCAGATCACCACGGACAAAAGTTGGTCTTCAATAACAACAATAAAGACAGAACACCCACATATGCGGGGAAGTTGAACAACACTCTGCTCAATAATAACTTGGGCAAGGAAAAAATAAAGAAATTAAAGACTTCTTAGAATTTAATAAAAATGAAGATACAACACAACCAAATGTATAGGACACAATGATAGCAGTGCTAAGAGGAAAACTCATAGCTCTGAGTGCCTGGAAAAAGAAATAGGAGGCTCGCTGATCCCGACCCATAGCTCCCTGCTCCCACGCCCCATGGGAGAGAGAGTTCACCTCCCAGACAGGTGGGCACTCCTGAGACTGCACAGCAGGAGAGACTGCTAGTACTGCCCACCCCCGCCCATATCCCTGGCACAATAGGAAACATTATAGGGCCTCTGGAAACAGGAACAGAGGAGCACTCATCTCTGTGGTCCAGACACCGCCCGGATCTGAAAGGACCCACTCAAACAGCTCCCTGCACCCAAATCCCATGGGAGGGAGAGCTACACCTTCAGAGGGGCAGATAACCTGGGAAGCCAGAGGAGACTACTCTCTGCCCACATTTCTGACGATAGAGGAAAATGCCAAATGCCTAGCTCCATCTGAGCCCCCTGTGCACAGGGTCCTGAGATAAAGCAGGACAGGCCCTTCTGGTTGCTGCCCTCACAAAGACCTGAAACCTGGATCTGAGAAGCGATTCAAGGCCTGAGACCAGAGGCAAGACCAACTTTTCTCCTCCAAGTAACCTTACTGGTGGACTCAGTACACATGCTCACAGGAACACCTGAAGATCAGTAGACAGGAACGACTACACGCCTGAAAGCAGAACACTCTGTTCCCATAGCTGGCTGAAAGAAAACAGGAAAACAGGTCTACAACACTCCTGACACACAGGCCTACAGGACGGTCTATCCACTGTCAGAAATAGCAGAACAAGGTAACACCAGAGACAACATGATGGCAAGAAGCAAGTGCAGGAACCCGAGAAACAGAAACCAAGACTACATGGCATCATCAGTGCCCAATTCTCCCACCAAAGCAAACACTGAATATCCAAACACACCAGAAAAGCAAGATCTACATTTAACATCACATTTGATCACGAGGATGGAGGACTTCAAGAAAGACATAAAGAACTTCCTTAGAGAAATGCAGGAAAACACAAATAAACAAGCCGAAGACAAATGCAGAAATCCCTGAAAGAATTCAAGGAAAACACAATCAAACAGGTGAAGGAATTAAAAATAGAAATAGAAGCAATAAAGAAAGTACAAAGGGAGATAATCCTGAATAGAGAAAACCAAAGGAAGAGACAAGGAGACGTAGATACAAGCAAATGGTCTGGAGAAGCAAGCTGGAGTAGCCATTCTAATATTGAATAAAATCAATTTTCAATCACAAGTCATCAAAAAAGATAAGGAAGGACACTTCATATTCATCAAAGGAAAAATCCACCAAGATGAACTCTCAATCCTAAATATCTATGCTCCAAATACAACAGCACCTACATACATAAAAGGAACCTTACTAAAGCTCAAAGCACACATTGCACCTCACACAATAATAGTAGGAGATTTCAACACCTGCTCTCATCAATGGGCAGATCATGGAACCAGAAATTAAACAGAGACATGGAAAGACTAAGAGAAGTCATGAACCAAATGGATTTAACAGATATTTCTACAACATTCTATCCTAAAACGAAAGGATATACCTTCTTCTCACCACCTCATGGTACTTTCTCTAAAATTGACCATATAAATTGGTCATAAAACAGGCCTCAACAGATACAGAAAGATAGAAATAATCCCATGCGTCCTATCACCACATGGGCTAAAGCTGGTCTTCAAAAACAAAAAGGAAAAAATACCCACATATACAAGGAAGACAAACCATGCTCTACTCAATGAAACCTGGTAAAGGAAAAAATAAAGAAAGAAATTAAAGACTTCTTAGAATTTAATGAAAATGAAGGTACAAAATACCCAAACTTATGGGAGACAAGGAAAGCTGTGCTAAGAGGAAAATGAAGAGCTCTGAGTGCCTGGAGAAAGAAACAGAGAGAGCACATATCCGCAGATTAAGAGCACACCTAAAAGCTCTGGAATAAAAAGAAGCAAACATACCCAGGAGGAGTAGAAGGCAGGAAATAATCAAACTCAGAGCTGAAATCAACCAAGTAGAAACAAAAGACTACACAAAAAATCAACAGAACCAAATCTGTTTCTTTGAGAAAATCAGCAAGATAGATAAACCCTTAGCCAGACTAACCAGAAGACACAGAGAGTGTACAAATTAAAAAAATCAGAAATGAAAAGGGAGACATAACAACAGAGCCAGAGGAAATTCAAAAAAAATCATCAGATTCTACCACAAAAGCCTATATTCAACAAAACTTGAAAATCTGCAGGAAATGGACAATTTCCTAGAAAAATACCAGGTACCAAAGTTATATCAGGAAAAGATAAACCATTTACACAACCACATAACTGCTAAAGAAATAGAAGCAGTCATTAAAGGTCTCCCAACCAAAAAGAGCCCAGGTCCAGATAGGTTCAGTGCAGAATTCTATCAGACTTTCATTGAAGACCTCATACAAATACTATCCAAACTATTCCACGAAATTGAAACAGGTGGAGTGCTACCGAACTCCTTCTATGAAGCCACAATTACTCTTACACCTAAACCACACAAAGACCCAAAAAAGAAAGAGAACTTCAGACCAATTTCCCTTATGAATATCGAAACAAAGATACTCAATAAAATTCTTGCAAAGTGATTCCAAGAGCACATCAAAACAATCATCCATCATGATCAAGTAGGCTTCATTCCAGGGATGCACAGATGGCTTAATATATGGAAAACCATCAAAGTCATCCACGATAAAACAAACTGAAAGATAAAAAACACATGATCATTTCATTAGATGCTGAGGAAGCATTTGACAAAATTCAACACCCCTTCATGATAAAAGTCCTGGAAAGAATAGGAATTAAAGGCCCATACCTAAACATAGTAAAAGCCATATACAGCAAACCAGTAGCAAATATTAAACTAAATGGAGAGAAACTTGAAGCAATACCACTAAAATCAGGGACTAGACAAGGTTGCCCACTCTCTCACTACTTATTTAACATAGTTCTTGAAGTCCTAGCCAGAGCAATCAGACAACAAAAGGAGATCAAAGGGATACAGGTTGGAAAGGAAAAAGTCAAAATAGCACTATTTGCAGATGATATGCATGTATACTTAAGTGATCCCAAAAGTTCCAACAGAGAACTACTAAACCTGATAAACACCTTCAGGAAAGTGGCTGGATATAAAATTAACTCAAGTAAATCAGTAGCATTCCTCTACACAAAAGAGAAACAAACCAAGAAAGAAATAAGGGAAACAACAACCTGCATAATAGTCCCAAATAATATAAAATAACTCGGTGTGACTTTAACCAAGCAAGTAAAATATCTGTATGATAAGAACTTCAAGCCTCTGAAGAAAGAAATTGAAGAAGACCACAGAAGATGGAAAGATATCCCATGCTCATGGATTGTCAGGATTAAAATAGTAAAAATGGCCATTTTACCAAAAGCAATCTACAGATTCAATGCAATCCCCATCAAAATACCAATCCAATTCTTCAGAGAGTTAGACAAAACAATTTGCAAATTCATCTGGAATAACAAAAAAAACATGATAGCTAAAACTATCCTCAACAATAAAAGGACTTCTGGGGGAATCACTATCCCTGAACTCAAGCAGTATTACGGAGCAATAGTGATAAAAAACTGCATGGTATTGGTACAGAGACAGACAGATAAACTAATGGAATAGAATTGAAGACCCAGAAATGAACCCACATACCTATGGTCACTTGATTTTTGACAAAGGAGCCAAAACCATCCAATGGGAAAAACATAGCATTTTCAGCAAATGGTGCTGATTCAACAGGAGGTCAGCATGTAGAAGAATGCAGATTTATCCATGCTTATCATCCCGTACAAAGCTTAAGTCCAAGTAGATCAAGGACCTCCATATCAAACCAGATACATTCAAACTAATAGAAGAAAAAGTGGGGAAGAATCTCGAACACATGGGCATTGGAGAAAATTTCCTGAACAAAACACCAATAGCTTATGCTCTAAGATCGAGAATTGACAAATGGGATCTCATAAAACTGCAAAGCTTCTGTAAGGCAAAGGACACTGTTGTTAGTACAAAGTGACAACCAAAAGATTGGGAAAAGATCTTTACCAATCCTACAACTGATAGAGGGCTTATATCCAAAATATACTAAGATTTCAAGAAGTTAAACTGCAGGGAGACAAACAACCCTATTAAAAAGGGGGTTCAGAGCTAAACAAAGAATTCACAGCTGAGGAATGCCGAATGGCTGAGAAACACCTAAAGAAATGTTCAACATCTTTAGTCATAAGGGAAATGCAAATCAAAACAACCCTGAGATTTCACCTCACACCAGTGAAAATGGCTAAGATCAAAAACTCAGGTGACAGCAAATGCTGGCGAAGATGTGGAGGAAGAGGAACACTCCTCCATTGTTGGTGGGATTGCAGACTGGTGCAACCATTCTGGAAATCAGTCTGGAGGTTCCTCAGAAAATTGGACATTGAACTACCTGAAGACCCAGCTATACCTCTCTTGGGCATGTACTCAAAAGATGCCCCAACATATAACAAAGACACGTGCTCCACTATGTTCATAGCAGCCTTATTTATAATAGCCAGAAGCTGGAAAGAACCTAGAGGCCCTTCAACAGAGGAATGGATACAGAAAATGTGGTACATCTACACAATGGAATATTACTCAGCTATCAAAACAATGACTTTATGAAATTCATAGGCAAATGGATGGAACTGGAAAATATCATCCTGAGTGAGGTAACCCAATCAAAAAAAAAAAAAACCACACATGGTATGCACTCATTGATAAGTGGCTATTAGCCCAAATGCTCGAATTACCCTAGATGCACAGAACACATGATACTCAAGAGGGATGACCAAAATGTGAATGCTTCACTCCTTCTTTAGAAGGGGAACAAGAATACACTTGGCAGGGAATGGGGAGGCTAAGTGTAGAACAGAGGCAAAAGGAATACCCATTCAGAGCCTGCCCGACATGTGGACCACACATATACAGCCACTAAACTAGATAAGATAGATGAAGCAAAGAAGTGCAGGCTGATAGGAACCGGATGTAGATCTCTCCTGAGAGACACAGCCAGAATACAGCAAATACATAGGCAAATGCCAGCAGCAAACCACTGAACTGACAATGGGACCCCCGTTGAAGGAATCAGAGAAAGGACTGAAAGAGCTTGAAGGGGCTTGAGACCCCATATGAACAACAATGCCAACCAACCAGAGTTTCCAAGGACTAAGCCACTACCCAAAGACTATACATGGACTGACCCTGGGCTCCAACCACATAGGTAGCCATGAATATCCTAGTAAGAGCACCAGTGGAAGGGGAAGCCCTTAGTCCTGCCAAGACTGAACCCCCAGTGAACATGTTTGTTGGGGGGAGGGTGGTAATGGGAGGAGGATGGGGAGGGGAACACCTCCATAGAAGGGGAGGAGGAGGCATTAGGGGGATGTTGCCCTGGAAACCAGGAAAGGGAATACCAATTGAAATATAAATAAGAAATACCCAAGTTAATAAATATGGAGAGAGAAAAAGAAATAGCAGAGAGCATACATCAGCAGCTTGACAGCACACCTAAAAGCTTTAAAACAAAAAGAAGCAAATACACCCAAGAGAAATAGAAGGCAGGAAATAATCCAACTCTGGGCTGAAATCAACCAAGTAGAAACAAAAAGGTCTATACAAAAAAATCAACAAAACCAGGAGCTGGTTCTTTGAGAAAATCAAGAAGATAGATAAACCCTTAGCCAGACTAACCAGAGGTCACAGAGATTTTATCCAACTTAACAAAATCAGAAATTAATAGGGAGCCTTAACAACAGAATCTGAGGAAATTCAAAAAATTCATCAAACACTGCTACAAAAGCCTATATTCACAAAACTTGAAAATCTGGAGGAAATGGACAATTTTCTAGATGAATATCAGGTACCATAGTTAAATCAGGAATAGTTAAATCATCTAAACAACCCCATAACTCCTAAAGAAATAGAAGTAGTTATTATAAGTCTTCCAAGCAAAAAGAGTCCAGGACCAGGAAAGTTTATTGCAGAATTCAATCAGACCTTCATAGAAGACCTCATACCAATCTGATTGAACAATTTCACTGAATAGAAACAGACAGAGTACTACCAAATTCCTTCAATGAAGCCACAATTACTCTTATACCTAAACAACACAAAGAACCAACAAAGAGGGAACTTCAGACCATTTTCCCTTATGAATATTGACACAAAAATGCTCAATAAAAGTCTTGCAAACACAATCCAAGAACACATCAAAACAATCGTCCATCATGATCAAGTAAGTTTTATTCCAGGGATCCAGGGATGGTTCAATATAAGGAAATCCATCAACGTAATCCACTATATTAACAAACTCAAAGAAAAAACCACATGATCATTTCATTAGATGCTGAGAAAGCATTTGACAAAATTCAACACCCCTTCATGATAAAAGTCCTGGAAAGAATAGGGATTCAAGGCCCATACCTAAACATAGTAAAAGCAATATACAGCAAACCAGTAGCTAACATTAAACTAAATGGAGAGAAACTTGAAGAAATCCCACTAAAATCAGGAACTAGACAAGGCTGCCCACTCTCTCCCTACTTATTCAATATAGTTCTCAAAGACCTAGCCAGAGCAATCAGACAATGAAAGGAAGTCAAAGGGATACAAGTAAGAAAGGAAGAAGTCAAAATAGCACTATTTGCAGATGATATGATAGTATACTTAAGTGACCTCAAAATTTCTACCAGAGAAATACTAAACCTGATGAATAACTTCAGCAAAGTGGTTGGGTATAAAGTTAATTCAAACAAAGCAGTATCCTTCCTCTACTCAAAGGATAAACAGGCTGAGAAAGAAATTAGGGAAATTACACCATTCACGAAAATCACAAATAACATAAACTACCTCGATGTGACTCTAACCAAGCAAGTGAGAGATCTGTATGACAAGAATGTCAAGTCTCTGAAGAAAGAAATTAAAGAAGATCTCAGAAAATGGAAAGACCTCCCATGCTCAAGGATTGGCAGTAATGTAAAAATGGCCATTTTGCCAAAAGCAACCTACAGATTCTTTGCAATCCCTATCAACATTTCAATTCAATTCTTTTTTTTTTTACTTTATCTGCATTTATTTATGCTGAATGTATTCCTGAGCCATGAGTTTTTGTTTCTACAGTTTCTTCTGGGACATCTTTTTCTTCTGTGCAACCTCCTCTTCTGGCTTTGGAAAAATCTGTTCCTTCTCAGTGAGGATCATCTCGATGTGGCAGGGGGATCTCATGTATAGGTTAATCTGGCCATGGCTAGTTCTTTTTTCCAAGATCAAGTGACCACAGGTGTGTTGGTTCATTTCTGGGTCTTCAATTCTATTCCATTGATCTACCTGCCTGTCTCTGTACCAATACCATACAGTTTTTTAAATCACTATTACTCTGTAATACAGCTTGAGGTCAGGGATGGTGATTCCCTCACAAATAGGTTCGTCTGCTCATCTTAGGTGCCTTGTTCACCTGAATGTGTTCAATGACTAGAGAATCTACATCCAAACCCTTAAGTTCAGCATTACTCTCTGCATTTTTAAGCATGTGCAGCAAAAAATCAGCACTCTTTTTTGGCCACCATCCCTGTGTCCAGCCCCGCTCTTTGGCCTGTGCGCACCTACCAACCCCACCATTATACGGCCAGAATGTCACACATTGCTTCTTTAAAGTGACATCCTTCAGATACTTGGTGGCTTTGAGGATATGCATACCCTTGATGGCTTGGGCAGTTTCCCAGGTGTTCCTAAAGTGAACATGAAGGTTTGAGCCTCTTGATTTGCATGATTTTGTGGGATTTTCTGGGTCAAGGGAGTAGTGAACCATCTTCACAGGTCACCTCTGGCCGCTTACAGGAAGAGGACCAACTCAATTCTTCATAGACTTAGAAAGAACTATTTGAAAATTCATTTGGAATAACAAAAACACCCAGGATAGCAAAAACTCTCCCCAATAATCAAAGAACTTGTGAGGGAATCACCATCCCTGACCTCAAGCTGTATTACAGAGTAATAGTGATTTTAAAAAAAACTGTATGGTATTGGTACAGAGACAGGCAGGTAGATCAATGGAATAGAATTGAAGACTCAAAAATGAACCAACACACCTGTGGTCACTTGATCTTGGAAAAAAGAACTAAAACCATCCAGGGGAAAAACATAGTATTTTTAATAAATGGTGCTGGTTCAATTGGAGGTCAGCATGTAAAAGAGTGCAAATCGATCCACTCTTATTGCAAAGCTTAAATACAACTGAATTAAGAACCTCCACATATGTGGAGGCAAAGAGATGCAGCTCCCAGGCAGGGTCATGTAAGGACTGGTGACAGGTGCAAGTAGGGGCTGGAATACCTCCCTTGAGAAGAAAATGTTTTTCTCATTTAGCCTTAAACTATGTTCTGCTGTGTCCTGTTTCTGTGAAAGCAGCTCTCATGTTCTCCTGGTAATGGTGAGTATATTTGGATAATAAGAAGAGGGGTGATTTGTTATGTGAATATTTTGAGAAGAACCCTTTGTTTAGTCGTATTTCTTTCTTTAGTCTTACCTCAGTTGTTCCTGGTATCATGGGAATAATGATCTTATGGTATCTTGCCAAAATGGAAATTATAGTAATGCATATTCATATTTATATAAGGATTAATAAAGCTTGCATCTGTGTGCAGTTGCTTCTGCCTTTGCTCTGCATCCCCTGTGACCTGGTGGTGTGTGACCGTACCCAGGGCCCCCAACACACTAAATGTTGACACACATATAAAGAGATAAACTTAAACTAATAAAAGAGAAAATGGGGAAGACCCTCAAACACATGGGCGCTGGGGAAATTTTCCTGAAAAGAACACCAATGGCTTATGCTCTAAGATCAAGAATCAACAAATGGGGCCTCTTAAAACTGCAAAGCTTCTGTAATGCCGAGGACACTGTCATTAGGAAAATAACAGCAACCAACATATTGGGGAAAGACCTTTACCATCCTACATCTGTTCTAGGGCTAATATTCAAAATATACAAAGAACTGAAGAAGTTAGACTCCACAGAGCCAAATTACCCTATTAAAAATGGAATCGAGAACTCAACAAAGAATTCTCAGCTGAGGAATATCAAATGCCTGGAAAGTACCTAAAGAAATGTTCAACATCCTTAGGCATCAGAGAAATGCAAATCAAAACAACTCTGAAATACCACCTCACATAAGTCAGAGTGGCTAATATAAAAAAATTGGTGACAACAGATGCTGGCAAGGATGTGGAGAAAGAAGAACATTCCTTTACTGTTGTTGGGATTTCAAGTTGGTACAACCACTCTGGAAATCAGTCTGGAGGTTATTCACAAAATTGGACAGAATACTACCTGAAGACCCATTCATACCACTCCTGGGCATACACCCAAAAGATGCTCCAACATATAACAAGGACACTGCTCCACTATTTTAATAGCACCCTTATTTATTTTTTCCCATCTTTATTAACTTGAGTATTTCTTATTTACATTTCGATTGTTATTCCCCTTCCCGGTCTCCAGGCCAACATCCCCCTAACCCCTCCCTTTTCCCTTCTATATGGGTGTTCCCCTCCCCATCCTCCCCTCATTACCACCCTCCCCCCAACAATCCCGTTCACTAGGGGTTCAGTCTTGGCAGGACCAAAGGCTTCCCCTTCCACTGGTGTTCTTACTAGGTATTCATTGCTACCTATGAGGTTGGAGCCCAGGGTCAGTCCATGTATAGTCTTTGGGTAGTGGCTTAGTCCCTGGAAACTCTGGTTGGTTGGCATTGTTGTTCATATGGGGTCTCAAGCCCCTTCAAGCTCTTTCAGTCCTTTCTAAGATTCCTTCAACGGGGGTCCCATTCTCAGATCAGTGGTTTGCTGCTGGCATTTGCCTATGTATTTGCTGTATTCTGGCTGTGTCTCTCAGGAGAGATCTACATCCAGTTCCTGACGGCCTGCACTTCTTTGCTTCACCCATCTTATCTAATTGGGTGGCTGTATATGTATGGGCCACATGTGGGGCAGGCTCTGAATGGGTGTTCCTTCTGCCTCTATTCTAAACTTTGCCTCCCTATTCCCTCCCAAGGGTAGTCTTGTTCCCCCTTTTAAAGAAGGAGTGAACCATTCTTTGCAGACCCTTATTTATAATAGCCAGGTGTACTTCAACAAAGGAATGGAAACAGAAAATCTATAAATGTACATTTACAAAATGGAATACTACTCAGCTATTAAAGACAATGACTTCATGAAATTTGCAGGCAAATGGATAGAACTAGAAAATATCATCCTGAGTGAGGTAACCCAATCACAGAAAAACACACATGGTATGTGCTCACTGAAAAGTGGATATTAGCCCAAAAGCTGGAGTTACCCATGATATAATCCACAGACCACATGAAACTCAAGAAGAAGGATGACCAAAGTACAGATGCTTCAGTCCTTCTTAGAAGGGGGAAGAAAAATATTAATAGGAGAAAATATGGAGTCAACTTTTGGAGCAGAGACTGAAGGAAGGGACTGCCCCACCTAGGGACCCAGCCCATACACATACAGCCACCAGACCCAGACAATATTGCTGATGCCAAGAAGTACATGCTCACAAGAGCCTGGTATACCTATCTCCTGAGAGGTTCTGCCAGAGCATGGCAAATACAGAGGTGAATGCTAGTAGCAAACTATTGAACTGAGAATGGGGTCCCCGTTGGAGGAGTTGGAGAAAGGACTGAAGGAGCTGTAAGGGTTTGCAACCCCCATAAGAACAATATTAACTAACCAGAGCCAGAGCTCACAGGGACTAAATCACCATCCAAAGAGTACACATAGACAGACCCATGCCTCCAGCTGCCTGTGTTGCAGAGGATGATCTTGTTGGGCACCAATGGGAGGAGAAGCTCTTGGCCCTGCCAAGGCTTGACACACCCCTCCCAGTATAAGAGATGTCAGGGCAGATAGGTAGGAAGGGTGTGGGTGGATGGGTGTGGGAACACCCTCATAGAAGAAGGGGGAGGAGGATGGGATAGGGGGGTTTATGGAACACAGGAAACCAGGAAAGGTTTACATTTGAAATGTAAATAAAAATAACCCAAGGGAAAAAATAAAGTAAAAAGAAAACTTGAGATATTAAAGTTGAATTTATTCTGATTGGAACACAAAAATACCTACTGATACTTATGCAGTTTTCAGTTCTGTAAGGATAACTTCACATGAAGTTAGTAAATGAGGAGAGATTTTTAGACACTTTCAAATACCCATAAAATATCTACTTTATTAGAAATCATTGAAGTGGAAAAACAAATATATCAATTTTTTAAAACTTATATAATGTTAGCAATGCCTTATGTTTTCCTAGACCATTAGTTGAAACTTTCTAAGAATTTCAAAGTATATACATACTTAACAGAATGGAAAATTACTGTTAAGCATTAAATTAGTTAATATTGGTTGTTTATTCCTCCTTTAAGATTTTTATAATTGACACATACTGCCAGTTACCTTGAGAAAATGAGAAAATACATAATACAATTTAAATATACCCTAATAGTATACATTTATTCTTGCAAAACAATAAAATCTGTTCTTTGTTTTGTGCCCTCTGATGTATTTCAGGTGTTTTGCTAAAGAAATAAAAACCTAACAGAGTTGGCATTGCTTGTGTGGAAGCATGCTCTTAAAATTATTAAAATATATACTCAGGAAAATCTTCTCTCAGATATGCTCCTTAAAATATTTCCTCTGGTGCTATTTTTAACATATATATCAGTGTACATCGACTATAAAAACTGGTAACTTTTAATTAAACTATAAGACCTATTGATGTTCTTCATTCTATCAGCCTTCCTTCTCTCAATCCACCCCTTCTGTGTGACCCTGTCCTTTTCCCAATACCCCTCTCTTACAGTCACACATATAATCATAGATCACATTAATTATATTCTATGGGTTTGTATTAATAATTACACTTATACTTCTATGTCTAAAACATCTGTTGGGTGCTTTATACAGTATGGCTCAAAAGTAATATTCTAAGCAGAGAATTCGATAATCCTTTATTAAAGAAAATGCTGCTTCATTTTACCACCTACTGATTCTTCTACTATTAATGAAGAGAAAAAGAAACACTCTCCCAGCTGGACCTTGGATAAATATCCTTGTAGAATGAGGCCCTAAGAAATAGTTATAAGGAAGAAATGTCATCAGTTAATCCCCCTCTAGACCCACAGTTATGTCATCTGAAAAAGGCACTTCTGACCTTGAGGTTGTTACAAAGTGATAAGGGAGGTAAAGGGGTGAACACTTGTCATCCCAGCACTAGGCATCCCAGATATAGAGACAAGAGAAGAACTGGGATTACCATCTTGGCCCAGGTTCCTTAGAAATATGCTCTATCAAGACACATGTGTATGAAGATCAACAGTCAAAGTTGAGAGGCCTGGTCTCCTCTTGCATGTACACATATATACTTCATCTGTGTGCACATACATATATGCATACAGATACACAACAAATATATTGTATAACATATATGTTTAATAAACAATTTTTGTTTGTCAATAATATTATAATGAGTGTAGATGAAATGAAGTACAAGTAAACAGGCATATGATATTTTCATATAAGACACATTAGTAGCTATGGTAAAAAATGCAAAGTTTAAATTCACAGTATTTTTATGGATTCAGAGAAGTTATTAAGAATCAGAATTAAAGCTACCATAAACTATTTAAACTATTCTTGAAGAGTAAGTGTAGATTTAAATCTTTTCAAAAAGGTTAGAAAGTTAATATCAGCAAGGATCTTATTCTGAGTAAACTTGGCAGCAGGGGAATATTCATGGTACATAATAAAGGAGAAAGAGAATTCATGTGGAAATATCAACTAATTGTGTACAATTAACTTAAGAACACTATAGTACTTGGCAAGAGAAGCAAAAAATAGAATGTTTATGTGAAATGCAACAAATTTTATTTGAATAATATAAAAAATCTTGCTTTCTATTAGATCATTAAAGTTTTTTTAAAGACTGTATTTTAGAAAAAAATAACTGGGGCTGTGCAGAATGATTGTTTTAACTATCTGTAAGTATAATCCAAGGACTGTCATGACATCTTCTCACCTCTGTGGGCACCAGAAACTCAAACATTCATACACTCTAGCCATTGCATTCACAGGTGTAAATGAATAATAATTCGGTAGATTTTTTTTTTAGAAAAGAAGAAATCTTTTTTAAGAAAAGCTCTTGGAGTGCTTTGACTGAATGTTTTTCAGCATAATTATTATTCTGTTATCAGAACTGATTTGTACCAAAGGAGTAATTGTGGGATAGGCATACATCATAAATTTCTGAACAGTCAAGAAGACTTGGTTGTACATCCACAACATGTCTGAGGTGAATGAGATAATAAAATCCACCCAGTACATGACCACGAAGAAAATCACCAGCAGCAAGATGGTCTGGGTGGCCCTTTTCTCAGGGGATGCTCTCAATTGGCTGATGCTATGAATGTGCTTACATTGCCTTTGATGCCTGAACATGATAATCATCATGTATGTGCTTGTGGTCAGCATAACTCCCACTAGAAAAACATCTCTGGAGATTGATATTGTAAAAATCAGTCCCCTGATTATGTAGTTCATGGGTAAGAGTGAGCAGGATTTAGTAACCTGCATCTGGTTGGTCTCATTCACATTGGTAAAACCACCAACGTAGAAGATCCGGTTAGTACTGAAGAACAAATTGAAAAACCAAATACATAAGAAAACATGGATCATGTATTTTTTTAGTTTTTGTTTAAATTTTGCCAACAAAGAGGTATTGGGACTGACAGTGACGGCCTGGAACACACTCAGGAGGCAGGTGATGCAGATAGAGAGGCCTCTCATTGACCTGAATAAATAAAAAGTTGTCTTGCATTTGAAGTCATTCTCAATGTACAGTGACTCAAATAAGTCTGTAAGCAAAATGTCCCCTCCAATGAGGACCATCATTATGTGAACAAAGGTGAGCTGACAGGAGATCAGGTCTGTGGGCTTAGGTTTGTGACCTAAGATTGTGAAAATATAGAAAAAAAGAAGAAACATATTTGCTAGAACTCCAAGCCCAGCTTGGAAATAAAGAACATTCTTGAATGGTGACATAAGTGCAGAATGCATTCATCTTAACAGCATAGTGGAAGTTTATTTTCATATATCTGAAAAAATAATATAGCATACATCATGCTTGTAGTACACTGGGAAATATGTCTATATTATCATTCTACTTTCCATACTAGTTGTTGATTAGCCTGCCCCTTTACTTTTGATGACCCATACTGTACATCATAGCCTACATTTCTATATACCTTCCATGTAGCTCCTGTATATATAGAATATTATAGATAATAAATGCATTCACACATATTTATACAGAATTTAAAATTCGTAAACCTGCTGCACCTAAGTTTGGTGCAGGAGAAAGCCAATGCTATTGGTTTAAATTACCTCATTTAACACTGAACACCTAAAACAGTAGTTCTGGTCAAAGAATGCTATTCACATTTGTACAACTGAATAAAGTTTATGTTGATCTGTAAAATAGTCACAGATATACATGAAATTTGAGGTGATTCAACCCCACATTTCCTAATTTTACTGTGCTCTATTTTGCAGCTATGTTTTGACTCATAATTCCAATGAAATTACAGTGCTAATTCATGATAATCCAACTATTTTAATTGCAAAATATCCTTCTCAATTCTTCTATTTTTATGTTCCTTTTTTTCTAAGAATATGAATTAAAGACATAGGTCCATGTAGAGACCATTAGTGAAGTTTCCATACCCTACACCCTTAATTATGGTTACAAAGGCTCACAGACATTTCAAGGTTATTTCCCACCCCATCACCTTTTGTGAGACTTCAGGTTTAAAGCGCTAATTCCCAGCTACCAAGACCAACACTATTTTTCTTTTGGGGGGCATTGTAAATTGTTAATAAAATTGTGAGTTATGGCTTTTTGGCCATCTATTATTGATATTTTACCTACATACCTTTTTCTTCTGTATTTATCTCCATCCACTCTCTAGGAAGCCACCCTTGTTCCTATTTTCCTGATAAGATACTTGTTCCCTGAAATTCTGCTTTCTATCACTCCCATGCCCAACCCTATCCTGCCTAAGGTTCCATTTCCTTTCCTGATTTCTGTTACTATACATTATATAATCACATCCAAAGATGTGGAGTTAGGAGCCTCCAACAAGAGGGAATGTGTGACATTAAGACAGTCACTATTTCCCATACATGATGACAAACATGGGCTTGCTGAAAATGATCACATAGTGATGCTGTTAGGAAATTTCTGTTTTAATAGAGATTCCTTCCCACGCAGTGAAAAACAATGTATAATCATATGTCATCAGCACTATCACAATATTTACAATTTCAATCAATGGTCTGAACTTTGCTGTTAATGGTAGTTCTTTGGCTTAGTTTCCAGGATTGGCTTATTATGGAATTAATTTAAAATCAGCATGTAATACAGAAAGTGAAAAGAAATACACTGACTCATATTCATGTGAGAAAATTGTGCATAATTATATGTTTAAGTTCACTAGTATATTCTAAATATAGATGCATGCATGCATATAAGTATAGAAATAATGCAGGTGTTAGTGTCTGAGATCATCCTACAAGATTTTCATGAATGTGGCACTATCGATGATACATTTCACATTTAAATGATTTTAAATCAAAGAACTGTTCCAAAATTCTAATTTTATAACTACAAATGGACTAACTATACACATATAAAATATATTATTTTATAACACCAATAATTTATTTAAAGAACTACAAGCATTATATTTAATACAGAAGATGATAATATGGTAAAGGATCGTGATGTAAAATGATTCCTTATCCCAGAGATATGCACTTGAATCTCTCTACTTCATATCCATAGATTTTTAAATGTTTATCCCATGAAGAAAATAAGGCACCTTCTAATTAATAAATTGGCCTCTTTATTTGGGGCTCAGTGGAGCTGACAGTTGGTGAAAAAAGACCATAGATATCAAGGGTAAAAACTAATTTGTTACATAAATATGCACTGAAAAAAAACATATTTTGTATGAAAAGAAAATTGCAGTGGTGGGGGCTTCCATGTTAGTTTAAGCTGTAATATTTAGTGGTAAGTGGTAAAACCAGAGTCTATCTATAAACACTCAGAATAGTGGAGAAGCCATCATTACTAAATTGAGGCAGACCAAAAGACTAATGCACAGAGAGAGAGAGAGAGAGAGAGAGAGAGAGAGAGAGAGAGAGAGAGAGAAACAAGGAGACAGAGAAACAGAGAGGAAAGCATCTCTCTTTCAGAGAAAAGAACAGTCATTTCACTTCTTCCTTATCACAATATTTGATTTTAGAACAGTTTGTTTTATACACATATAGTGATCTTTGTATTCTGTTTCTGAAGATTTAATAATACAGGGAACATATAATATATGTTTCAAATATATCATTTGAAAGTATCATTTTTATTCTAAGCTTCACCACATTTGGTTAATGATGACCTAAAAGCTGTAGGACTTCTCAGAAAGAACGTAAAGCTAGGATGTGACTTTCAGGTGAAAAGTGAAATTGTTGGCTGATGTACTACTGTCCACTGTCAGCAACACAAAGACATTTTGACATTTTTTTTTAAATCCCCCAAAGAGAAAGAACTTGGCCTCAAAATTATTTCCATGAAATCTTTATAAAATATAGAATGCCAGGAAGAATACTTAGTATGTTGTAATAAAGTAGTAATTCATAGCTCTTACCTGATAATCTTAAATAATTCAAATGCATATATTCTTTTTTTGAATTTATAACTTTTTATTTTTTATGTTACAATTGCAAATGCTCAGTTAAAAATCTTTTTTTATTTTTTATTTTTTTATTTTTTATTAACTTGAGTATTTCTTATTTACATTTCAAATGTTATTCCCTTTCCCGGTTTCCGGGCAAACATCCCCCTAATCCCTTCCCCTCCCCTTCTTTATGGGTGTTCCCCTCCCCATCCTCCCCCCATTGCTGCCCTCCCCCCAACAATCACGTTCACTGGGGGTTCAGTCTTAGCAGGACCAAGGGCTTCCCCTTCCACTGGTGCTCTTACTAGAATATTCCTTGCTACCTATGAGGTCAGAGTCCAGGGTCAGTCCATGTATAGTCTTTAGGTAGTAGCTTAGTCCCTGGAAGCTCTAGTTGCTTGGCATTGTTGTTCATAACGGGTCTCAAGCCCCTTCAAGCTCTTCCAGTTCTTTCTCTGATTCCTTCAACAGGGGTCCTATTTTCAGTTCAGTGGTTTGCTGCTGGCATTCGCCTCTGTCAAATGCATAGATTCTTATTTGGAAATTAAATTTAGCACAGGTGTAACTGGAACACACAGATGTTGAGTAGAATATTATAATCTCACAGTTACAGCCCAGTTCCCTTGAGATCAAGCAGCAGCAACAGCAGAAGTGTCACTACAGTCATACACAGACCTTCATCACAAGGTGTGAGTTTGGAAAAGATAAGAGAATGTGACTGGAAATGTGTGTGGTGTGTGTACATGTGTATGTGTGTATGTGTGTATGTGTGTATGTGTGTATGTGTGTGTATGTGTGTGTGTATGTGCACATATGTGGGTGTGCACGTGTGAGTCTGTGTACGTGCACAAGAGAGAAGAAGTGGAAGAGAAGGAAGAGAAAGAGAAAGAGTTTATTGGACTACCAGGTCTAAGAATAGATCAAAAGCATAGTGTATTCTGGGGCTGCTATTGTGAGTACATTTACATCACTTGAGTGAAAAACTGAGAGTCATATCAAATATGTACAGGAAATAAAATAAATATAAAGGAAAACTGAGGTATGTCCTCTGTTTTCTGGATGGCCTGGTCAGATCTACAATGGTCCTGCCTAGTAGTGCACCAATGTAGACTTCTAAAGTAAATTTTTCAAAACAAACTGAAAATTCTTGAATACCTGCAAACATAAACCCACGTTTCTGACAACTGGTTTTTGTGCTGTTGATACTCTGAGCCGGAGAGTTACTGGTAATTTCTGGCATTATTTTGTTCCATTTTATTGACAATAATTTTATAATTCTACATTCTCAGCTTTCCCCTTTGATTTTCTTGTATTTGTGTTTGTGTGTATGAGACAGAGACAGACAGATAAAAGAGGATCTCAAGCAAGTTCAGACAGACTTCAATCAAACCCATCATGCTCCTACCTTAGCCTTGAAAGTACTGGAATCATAGGCGTGTGCCACCACAACTGCCTTCATTCTCCATTTTAATCTCATCTATACATTAGTAACTGATGTTTCAGGAAAATAAAAATGGACTTCTGATATTCATCACCTACACATAATTACGTGGCATTCCGTGTGTGTGTGTGTATGTTTGTGTGTGTGTGTGTGTGTGTGTACATGTATCTGCAAGAAGATTTTAGCAAGAAATTTTATTTTGTAACTGTTAAAGGAAACCTTAATGGTTTTGATTTTAAATAATTTCATACTGTTCAAAAATTGTAAATATATTTCTAACCTGCCAATAAAAAGCTTACTCAATATTGTTCAGTTTCAATGCTACATGTTTCAATTTAGAAAACCTGAAATAAAAAAAGGAATTCATTTTAATAAAATAACTAAATATCCTACTAAAAATTGCAATTGTGTAAGGAAAACTTTAAAGGTGTTTAATAAATGAAGTGAGATTTCCAAATATTTTTGAAGTGCCTATAAAATATCTACCTTATGAGAAATCATTGCAATAGATTGAACAAACTATTTTAAAAAAATTGATGCTTATTTGAGGCTAAGAGAGTTTTATGCTTCACTATGTAATTATTTGAAACTTTCCTAAGAATTCATCAATATTTGTAATTTTAACACACTAGAAAATTACTGAAGGCCACTACATTAATCAATCTTTGTTATATATTTGTAGCTTAAGTTTCATATAATAAATGCATTCATTCAGGTAACTTGAGAAAAGAGTAAAATAGGAAACACAATCCAAATGCATCAACATTATGAATTGACCCCTGCAAAACAATTGATGGCTGTCACTTGGTTTTCACCCTCTCAGATAGCTCAGGTGTTTTGTTACAGGGATGGATAAACTAACACGGTTGTCCATACCTAGGTGGAACCATGATCTTAGAATTCTTAGAGCACATACTCAGTACAATCCTCTGCTTAAAAGTACAGAGGCTGCTTAAAATGCTGAGTTGAGGTTACTTTTTAAATGTAGGCCAGTGGCAATTCATTATAAAAAATAATGGTTGTCATGACATTTCCATTTAGTATATAATACTGAATGATCATCTTTACTCTATTAGTTTTTCCTATTTCTATCCACCGTTTCGCTAGGCCCTGTCTACTCTCACATATAGAAGAGATCAAACTGAGTTAAATCTGTGTTCTCTTATTAATTATTACTCTGCTATTCTTATGTCTGCAAGCATCTCAGCTTTACTTATAATACAATACAGTTTAAAAGTAAAATGTAAGCAGAAAATTCTCTAATCATTTACTACAGAATCCTGCTTCATTCTACCACCTACCTCCTGCTCTCACTACAATGAAGAGAGTTAAAAAAAACTCACCAGCTGAGTGTCGCAGAAACATCCTTGTACAATGAGGACCTAAGAAGAGTTATAAGGAAGAAATGTCATCAGCACTTCTCCCTCTAGACCCATAGTTGTCATGTTATCTGGGGAAGGTACATCTGACCTTAAGGTTGTTAGAAAGTGATTTTATAAAATATAAAAGTAAACTTCCCTAATTCCAGGAGAATAGTAGAGTAGGAGTAGCTGAGCACTGTGATTCCCATGTGTGCACTAATACTCTTCAGGACATAACTGTGTGTGTGTGGATTAACTGATCCCAATCATTGTGATCAAAACAAAACTAGAAATAATAATATCCCATTTAAGAGAAGTAGAAAAACAATTTAGATTTCTCAAGGCATCTATCCTGCTTCCAAAATATTTGTGGTGCCCTCCATACTTACCAGACAGTGGCTTCAGTGTCTCACCTAGAAATTAACAATACTTTTGAGAAAATAAGAAAAATGTCACCTCCTTCAAACACACTAAGGGTAAAGTATATTTCTTACAGAGCACACAGCCAGGAGGTAATATAACTGTATTATGAGCCCAAATCAGGCTGTGGGGCTGGAAATGTAGCTCAGTTGGCAGAGTATTTACCTAGAAAGTATTGTGAATGTGAGACACCATGATAAAAATCAAATCTTCAAATTATAGGCACAGGTATTGGGAGTTCAGAATGCATGGTATTAAAGAGATAAATATCACAGAGATAAATATCTGGGCTCTGGAATCAGAATGGTTCCAACAATGAAAATTTTAACATTGAGCCCAGCCAGCTCTTCACATCAGTGCTCTCAATTTCATAGTAAAAAGAAGACACAGGTTAACAAACTGAGTATTAAAAAACTGCATCCATCCTTCTCCACGTATGATAAACATACTTTAATCAACTTGAAATGTCACCACAAGGTAAAAAAGTGAAAGAAGACATTCCAAGTGAATAAACATAGAAAGCAAGCTGCTATAACCAATTTGTATCTGACAAAATAGACTTCAAATGAGGACTAAAGAGAATAGACAGGGAAGAGCAAATAAAAAAAGCATTGAGGGTGAGACTGAAAGATAGCTCTAGACACTTTCCATTGACTGTCCAAAGAGAGAGCCACTGGGAGAGCACAGGGCTCAGGAGCAGCAGGACAGCCTGGGAAGGGAACTTTAAGATTTCCGCATTCACCCAAAGTGTGGACAGTTCCACAGCTCTCAGACCAAAAACCTGCCTTCAGAGAGCTGGTCTGCCATGAGCACTCTCATTCCAAGGACTACAGGACCACAGGCTCACAGGCACAGAGTAGGGCCAAGCTCCAGTCAGAGACAGAAAGACCAACTAACATCAGAGGCAAGTCCAAGGACCAAAGCAACAGAAACCAAGACTAACTGGCATCATCAGAACCCAGTTCTCCAAACACAGCAAATACTGGATATCCCTTCTGAAAAAACAAGTTTTGGATTAAAATTATCTCATAATGATTATAGACATAAAGAAGGACAAAATAACTCTTTAAAAACATACAAGACAATAGAGGGCTTATATCCAAAATAAACTAAGATTTCAAGAAGTTAGAATACAGGGAGACAAATAACCCAATAAAAAATGTGGTTCAGAGCTAAACGAAAAATTCACAGCTGAGGAATGCCAAATGGCTGAGAAACACATAAAGAAATGATCAACATCTTTAGTCATAAGGCAAATGCAAATCAAAACAACCCTGAGATTTCACCTCACACCAGTCAGAATAGCTAAGATCAAAAATTCAGGTGACAGCAGATGTGGCAAAAGATGTGAAATTCAGGTGGCGAGGATGTGGAGAAAGAGGAACACTCCTCCATTATTGGTGAGATTGCAGACTGGTACAACCATTCTGGAAATCAGTCTGGAGGTTCCTCAGAAAATTGGACATTGAATACCTGAGGACCCAGCTATACCTCTCTTGGGCATATACCCAAAAGATGCCCCAGCATATAACAAAGACACATGCTCCACTATGTTCATAGCAGCCTTATTTATAATAACCAGAAGCTGGAAAGAACGCAGATGCCCTTCAATAGAGGAATGGATACAGAAAATATGGTACATCTATACAATGGAATATTACTCAGCTATCAAAAACAATGCCTTTATGAAATTCATAGGCAAATGGATGGATCTGGAAAATATCATCCTGAGTGAGGTAACCCAAACACAGAAAAACACACATGGTATGCACTCATTGATAAGTGGCTATTAGCCCAAATGCTTGAATTACGCTAGATGCACAGAACACATGAAACTCAAGAAGGATGACCAAAATGCGAATGCTTCACTCCTTCTTTAAAAGGGGAACAAGAATACCCTTGGGAGGGAATAGGGAGGCAAAGGTTAGAATATAGGCAGAAGGAACACCCATTCAGAGCCTGCCCCACATGTAGCCCATACATATATAGCCAGCAAACTAGATAAGATGGATGAAGCAAAGAAGTGCAGGCTAACAGGAACCGGATGTAAATCTCTCCTGAGAGACACAGACAGAATACGGCAAATACATAGGCAAATGCCATCATTAAACCACTGAACTGAGAACGGGACCCCTGTTGAAGGAATAAGAGAAAGGACTGAAAGAGCTTGAATGGGTTTGCAACCCCATATGAACAATGCCAACCAACCAGAGCTTCCAGGGACTAAGCCACTACCCAAAGACTATACATGGACTGACCCTGGGCTCCAACCTCATAGGTAGCAATGAATAGCCTAGTAAGAGCACCAGTGGAAGGGGAAGCCCTTGGTCCTGCCAAGACTGAACCCCCAGTGAACGTGATAGAGAAGGAGAGGGGGAGGGGTTTATGGGGATGTTGGCCAGGAAACCAGGAAAGGGAATAACAATGGAAGTTCAAATAAGAAACACCCAAGTTAATAAATATGAAAAATAATGGCCATCTTGCTGAAAGCAATCTATAAATTCAATGCAAACCCCATCAAAATTCCAACTCAATTCTACATAGAATTAGAAAAAGCAATTTGCAATTAATTTGCAAAAGCAAAAAGTCCAGGATACTGAAAACTATTTTTGACTTTAAAAAACTTGTTGGGTCATTACCATTCCTGACCTCAAGCTGTATTAGAGAGCAATAGTGATAAAAAAAAAAAAAAAAAAAAAACACTGTATGGTATTGGTACAGAGACAGGCAGGTAGATACATGGAATAGAATTGAAGACGCAGAAATGAACACACACACACCCCTATGGTCACTTGATCTGTGAAAAAAGAGCTGAAACCATTCAGTGGAAAAAGATAGCACTTTCAACAAATCGTGCTGGTTCAACTGGAGGTCAGCATGTAGAAGAATGCAAATTGACCAGTTCTTATCTCCTTGTGCAAAGCTCAAGTCCAAGTGGATCAAAGACCTCCACAATAAACCAGATACACTGAAACTAACAGAAGAGAAAGTGCCTCAACACTTAGGCAAGGGGAGCAACAATGTCTTATGCTCTAAGATCAACAATTGACAAATTGGACCTCATAAAACTGCAAAGCTTCTGCAAAGCAAAGGACACTGTCAATAGGACAAAAAGGCAACCAACAAAGTGGGAAAAGGTCTTTACCAATCCTACATCCAATAGAAGGCTAATATCAAGTATATACAAAGAACTCAAAAAGTTAGACTCCAGAGAATCCAATAACCCTGTTAAAAAAAATGAGGTACAGAGCTAAACAAAGAACTCGCAACTGGGGAATGCTAAGTGGTTGAGAAGCACCTTAATAAATGTTCAATATCCTTAGGCATCAGGGAAACGCAAATCAAAGCAACCCTGATTCCACCTCACACCACTCAGAATGGTAAGATCAAAAACTCAGGTGACAATAGATGCTAGCAAGGATTTGGTGAAATAGGAACACTCCTGAATTGTTGGTGTGAATGCAAACTGGTACAACCACTCTGGAAATCAGTCTGGTGGTTCCTCAGAAAATTGAACATGGTACTATGAGCTATACCACTGCTAGGCATACAATCAGAAGATGCTACAATATACGACAAGGACTCGTTCTCCACTATGTTCATAGCAGCCTTATTTATAATGCCCAGAAGCTGGAAAGAACCCACATGTTTTTCAACAGAGGAATGGATACAGAAATTGTGATACATTTACACAATGGAGTACTACTCCGCTATTAAAAAACAATGACTTCACAAAATTCTTGGGCAAATGGATGTAACTAGAAAGTATCATTCTGAATAAGGTAACCCAGTTACAAAAGAACCCAAATGGTAAGCACTCACTAGGATGAACATTAGCCCTAAAGCTTGAAATACCTAAGGAAATAGCCACAGATCATATGAAGCCCATGAAGCAGGAAGACCAAAATTTAGATGCTTCATTTCTTCTTAGAAGGGAGAACAAAATACTCATAGGAGGAAATACAGTGACAAAGAGTGGAGCATGAACTGAAGAAAAGGTTATCCAGAGACTGCCCCATCTGGGGATCCATTCTATATGCAGCCACCAAACTCAGCCACTATCGCTGAAGCCAAGAACTGCTTGCTGACAAGAGCCAGATATGGGTGTCTCCTGAGAGGCTCTGCCAGAACTTTACTGACACAGATGAGGATGGTTACAGCTAACCACTGGACTGAACAAGGGGACTCCAATGGAAGAGTTAGAGAAAAGACTAAAGGAGCTGAAGGGGTTTGCAACACCATAGGAAAAACAACAGCTAGAAGATACTACCCCTGAGGAAATAGCTAAATTATTGGCTGAGCAGTTGACAAGATTAAATCCCAAGGCTTGGCTTCAAAGTACTTTCCATGGCTTGGGAGGAGCTAGTTTTGCCATAACATTCTGTGCATTATGTATTATGCTGCTTTATTTTTGCATGATTAAACCCCAACAATGTCATTTAGCTATATTATGGAAAGTGTTACTTTTTTTTCTTTATTAACTTGAGTATTTCTTTCTTACATTTCAATTGTTATACCCTTTCCCGGTTTCTGGGCCAACATCACCCCAACCCCTCCCCTCCCCTTCTTTATGAGTGTTCCCCTCCCCCCATTGCCGCCCTCCCCCCAACAATCACGTTCACTGGGGGTTCAGTCTTAGCAGGACCAAGGGCTTCCCCTTCCCCTGGTGCTCTTACTAGGCTATTCATTGCTACCTATGAGGTTGGAGCCCAGGGTCAGTCCATGTATAATCTTTGGGTAGTGGCTTAGTCCCTGGAAGTTCTAGTTGGTTGGCATTATTGTTCATATGGGGTCTCGGATCCCTTCAAGCTCTTCCAGTCCTTTCTCTGATTCCTTCCACGGGGGTTCTGTTCTCAGTTCAGTGGTTTGCTGCTGGCATTCAGCTATGTATTTGCTGTATTCTGGGTGTGTCTCTCAGGAGAGATCTACATCCAGTTCCTGTCAGCCTGCACTTCTTTGCTTCATCAATCTTGTCTAATTGGGTGGCTGTATATGTATGGGCCACATATGGGGCAGGCCCTGAATGGTTGTTCCTTCTGCCTCTGTTTTAAACTTTGCCTCCCTATTCCCTGCCAAGGGTATTCTTGTTCCCCTTTTAAAGAAGGAGTGAAGCATTCGCATTTTGATCATCCATCTTGAGTTTCATGTGTTCTGTGCATCTAGGGCAATTCAAGCATTTGGGCTAATAGCCACTTATCAATGAGTGCATACCATGTGTGTTTTTCTGTGATTGGATTACCTCGAAAGTGTTATTTTTAAAACAAAAGAAAAAAGAAGGAATTGTGGAAGGCATAGAGATGCAGCTCCCAGGCAGGGTCAAGTAAGGACTGGTGACAGGTACAAGTAGGGGCTGGAATGCCACCCTTGGGAAGAAAATGTTTTTCTCACTTGGCCTTAAACTGTGCTCTGCTGTGTCCTGTTTCTGTGAAAATGGTTCTCATGCTCTCTTGGTAATGGCCAGTTTATTTTGATAATAAGAAGAGCAGGCTGACAGGAACCGGATATAGATCTCTCCTGAGAAACACAGTCAGAATATGTCAAATACAGAGGCAAATGCCAGCAGCAAACCACTGAACTGAGAATGGGACCCCCATTGGAGGAATTAGAGAAAGGACTGAAAGAGCCGATGGGGCTTGAGACCCCATAAGAACAACAATGCCAACCAACCAGAGCCTCCAGGTACTAAACCACTACCCAAAGACTATACATGAACTGACCCTGGGCTCCAAATTAATAGGTAGCAATGAATAGCTTTGTTGGAGAACCAGTGGAAGGGGAAGTCCTTGGTCCTGCCAAGGCTGGACCCCAGGTGTATGGGTTGTTGGGGGACTTGTAATGGGGGGTGGATGGAGAGGGGAACACCCATATAGAAGGGGAGGGAGAGTTTAGGGGACTGATGGAATGAAAACTGGGAAAGGGAATACATTTGAAATGTAAATAAGAAATACCCAATTTAATAAAAATGGAAGAAAGAAAGGAAAAACTAAAAGAAGACCACCTCAATTATACCAGTGGCATTTTAACATTTTTAATAAACACCTTAAACTTCAAAATTAATAAAAAGAAGAGGTGTGATTTGTTATGTGAATATTTTGAGAAGAAACCTTTGCTTAGTCTTATTTCTTTGTTTAGTCTTGCCTCAGTTGTTCCTGGTAACGTGGGAATAATGATCTTATGGTATCTGGCCAAAATGGAATTGAGGTAATGCATATTCATATCTATATAAGGATTAATAAAGCTTGCCACTGTGTGCAGTTGCTTCTGCCTTTGCTCTGCATCCCCTGCGTCCTGGTGCTGTGTGACTGTACCCAGGACCCCCAATGCACTGGACATTGACAATACATTCCTGGTGGAAATCAGGAAGTTGGGAACAGATCTATCTCAAGAAGCACCTATACCACTATTAAAAATATACCCAAAGGACACTTTATCCTACTACAGAGTCGCTGAATATTAATAATATCCAGAAATTGGAAACAACCTGGATGTTCATCAACAAATAAATGAGCAAAGAAAATGTGATGATATATTTACATAATAGAATATTACTCAGCCATTATATTAATGATATTTGCAGGTAAAAGGAAAAGAACTACAAGAGCTCATTCTGAGTTATGTAACACAGATCCACAAAACATAGTATATATATTATTGCTTATATGTGAATTTTGGCTATTAAGTCATTCATAATCACGTCATAATCCATATAATCATAAAGATTAGGTATAGAGTAAAAGAAGGAGGGGAAGGATGCTGTGGGGCCAAACCTATTCCACCAGCCTCCATCAAAAAAATTTTTAAAAAAGCCTAAAAGCTTGACCTACAGCTGAACCCATACTATAACGAAGTACTAGGAAGGATCCCACCTCTTGTCCTTGGCCAAAACCCCAGAGTTGCTCCCTACTTACTCCCTAGCAACAGATAAGCAAAGAATAGTCTGATAGTTTCAGATGTACTTTCAGACTGATTGTGGTCATTTACAGTCTTGCTTCTGAACACACACCTATCTACTTACAATACTCATTCTATTATATACTTGCCAGCCTAGACAGACTCTCACTTGCTCCCATTTCCTATAAAACCATGTCCTGCTGAGGGTTGCTCTACCTTTCCATCCTGCTATGTCAGAGTTGAGTTAGAGAAAAACTCAAGCACAAGCTTGTAATAAACAAAACCTAGTACAATTACATCAAAAATGGCTCTCTGGTGGTTTGGGGAGGCTCACAAAAACTTCCTGGCACAAGATTGTGTCAAAAATGGAATAAATGAGTATGAACAGATGAGGGGGGGCTGAAGCAAAAGTATCAAATGAAAGGAGTAATAGAAGTGGGAACCCTAATCAGAATATATTATAATGTTAAAATAATGGAGGATGGTGGTAAACACTTGTGATCCCAGAGCTGGAGAGGTGAAGAAAGGAAAATCTCTGAGACTACCATCTTGGTCCAGGTCACAGATAGAGATGCCCTATCAAGAGACCTGATGAATAACATATAAAGAACTGCAGCAAACATTGTCTCCTGGCATCCATGTGTATGTATACACACATCCTTCAGCTCTACACACACACATACATAAGTGAATACAGATACATAATAAACAGAATGTACAACAAGCATGTGTATATAAAAATTTATCAGCCATTAAAATTTCAGTAAGAAGAGTACAAATAAGCAGGCACATGACATTTACATAAAACTAAATAACTTTGGTAAAAATGGAAACTTGAAATTCACATTCTTTTTATGGATCCATATGAATTATGACTAAGGGAAAAATAAAGTTACAACAAAATACTTAAACTATTTTTGATGAGGGAACATAAATTTAAAACTAAAGAAAGCTTAAAAGTGAATATCAATGAAAATCTTCTATTGAGTAACCTCAGCATCAAAGCAATGTGTATTATATAAAGTAGAAAGGAGAAAGAGAATTCATGTGGAAATATCAATGTCTTGTGTACAATTAGCTTAAGAACTCTATTATTTGACAACAGAAATGTCATGAATTTATATGTCAGAATGTATATGTGTAGTAACCCAAATTCTATTCAAATCATATGAAAATTCTTGCTTTGCTACTTGAACCATAAACTTGAAAGAATCTGTATTTTGGAAACAAAACAAGCAGGGCTGCACAGGATGACTGTTTATAAGCAGCAGTCAGTCCAGTTCCAGGGGCTCCCCTGACGTCTTCTCACCGGGGTGGACATCACATGAATGCACACATGCATGCACTCTGGTACAACACTTGTACATATAAATAAGAAATGAATAAATAACTTTTAAAACAAGAGGGAAAACATCTTTTTAAAAATATATGGTTGCATTTTGACTGCTGGTTTTTCAGCATAGTGATTATTCTGTTATCAAAATTGATTTGTACCAAAGGAGTGGGATAGGTGTTCATCACAAACTTCTGAACAGTCAGGATAACTGGGTCATACATCCATAACAGGACTGATGTCATTGTGGTTATGAAGTCTACCCAATACATGACCACAAAGCAAGCAACCAGCAGCAAGATAGTCTTGGTGGTCCTTTCCTCAGGGGATGCACTCAGCTGCCTGATGCTATGAAGATGCTTGCACTGCCTCTGATGTCTGAACAAGATAATCACCATATATGCACTTGTGATCAGCATGACTCCTACAAAAACACATATCTGGAAGTTGTCACTATTAAAATCACTCTGCTAATGATGTAGTTCATGTGTAAGAATGAACAAAATTTACTGACCTTCATCTGATTGGTCTCACTCACATTGTTATAAGCACCAACACAGAATATTCGGTTACAACTGAAGAATATAGTAAAAGACCTACAGATAAGAAAACATGTATTATATATTTCTTTAAACAAATATTATACATTTGTTTAAATTTTATGAACAGTGAGGGTACTGGAACTGATGAGGCAACCTGGAACACACTCAGGAGGCAGGTGGTACATATAGAGAGCCCTCTTCTCACCCTGTTTATTTAAAAAGTTGCCTTACATTTGAGATCTCAATGTTCAGTGTCTCAAAAGAGTCTATAAGCCAAATATCCCCTGCAGTGAGGAACATCACTATGTGAATGAAAGTCAGTTGACAGGAGATCAGGTCAGTTGGCTTAGGTCTATGACCTAGGATTATGAAAGTATAGAAACAAAGAATAAACATATTGGCTAGGACTCCAAGCCTAGCTTGGAAATAAAGGACATTCTTGAGTGAGAACGTAAGTGGAGAGAGCACTCATCTTAAGAATATAGTGGGCAGATCTTCCCGGTTGCTGCCAACGCAGAGAGCCCATGGGCAGCACCCCGAGAGCGAACTTGAGCCTCGGGACCACAGGTAAGACCAACTTTTCTGCTGCAAGAAAGCGGCCTGGTGATCTCGGGACACACGGAGGCAGAATTCCTCTAGGACCGGGCACGTCCTGTGTTTACCGGAAGTCCCACACCCGCGGATCCCAGCCCGCAGCAGCTCTCTGCTCCCAAAACCCGTGGGAGAGAGACCTCACCGCCTGGTCAGGTGGGCACTCCTGAGGCCGCAGAGCGGAAGAGACCACCAACATTGCCCACCCCTGCCCACATCCCTGGCCCAAGAGGAAACTGTATAAGGCCTCTGGGCTCCCGTGGGAGAGAGCCCAGGAGCGGCAGGACCCCTGCCTGACACACCGCCGGAACCTGAAGGAAACAGACCGGATAAACAGTTCTCTGCACCCAAATCCCGTGGGAGGGAGAGCTAAACCTTCAGAGAGGCAGACACGCCTGCAAAACCAGAAGAGACTGCTCTCTGCACACATTACTGATTCCAGAGGGAAAGACCGGAGGCCATCTGGAACCCTGGTGCACGGAGGCTCCCGGAAGGGCGGCCCAGATCTTCCTGGTTGCTGCCACCTCGAAGAGCCCGTGGGCAGCACCCCGCGAGTGAACTTGAGCCTCGGGACCACAGGTAAGACCAACTTTTCTGCTGCAAGTGACCTGCCTGGTGAACTCAAGACACAGGCCCACAGGAACAGCTGAAGACCTGTAGAGGGCAAACCACACGCACCACGAAAGCAGAACACTCTGTCCCCATAACTGGCTGAAAGAAAACAGTAAAACAGGTCTACAGCACTCCTGACACACAGGCTTATAGGACAGTCTAGCCACTGTCAGAAATAGCAGAACAAAAGTAACACTAGAGATAATCTGATGGTGAGAGGCAAGCGAGGAACACAAGCAACAGAAACCAAGACTACATGGCACCATATCCAAACACACCAGAAAAGCAAGATCTAGTTTCAAAATCATATTTGATCATGATGCTGGAGGACTTCAAGAAAGACGTGAAGAACTCCCTTAGAGAACAAGTAGAAGCCTACAGAGAGGAATCGAAAAAATCCCTGAAAGAATTCCAGGAAAACACAATCAAACAGTTGAAAAAATTAAAAATGGAAATAGAAGCAATCAAGAAAGAACACATGGAAATGATCCTGGATATAGAAAACCAAAAGAAGAGACAAGGAGCTGTAGATACAAGCTTCACCAACAGAATACAAGAGATGCAAGAGAGAATCTCAGGAGCACAAGATTCCATAGAAATCATTGACTCAACTGTCAAAGATAATTTAAAGCGGAAAAAGCTACTGGTCCAAAACATACAGGAAATCCAGGACTCATTGAGAAGATCAAACCCTAAGGATAATAGGGTATAGAAGAGAGTGAAGACCCCAGCTCAAAAGGACCAGTAAATATCTTCAACAAAAATCATTGAAGAAAACTTCCTAACCTAAAAAAAAGAGATATCCATAGGCATACACAAGAAGCCTACAGAACTCCAAATAGATTGGACCAGAAAAAAGAAAACACCTCCCGTCACATAATAGTCAAAACACCAAACGCACAAAATAAAGAAAGAATATTAAAAGCAGTAAGGTAAGAAGGTCAAGTAACATATAAAGGCAGACCTATCAGAATCACACCAGACTTTTCGCCAGAAACTATGAAGGCCAGAAGATCCTGGACTGATGTGATACAGATCCTAAGAGAACACAAATGCCAGCCCAGGCTACTGTATCCTGCAAAACTCTCAATTAACATAGATGGAGAAACCAAGATATTCCATGACAAAACCAAATTTACACAATATCTTTCTACAAATCCAGCACTACAAAGGATAATAAATGGTAAAGCCCAACATAAGGAGGCAAGCTATACCCTAGAAGAGGCAAGAAACTAATCGTCTTGGCAACAAAACAAAGAGAAGAAAAGCACACAAACACAACCTCACATCCAAATATGAATATAACAGGAAGCAATAATCACTATTCCTTAATATCTCTCAACATCAATGGCCTCAACTCCCCAATAAAAAGACATAGATTAACAAACTGGATACGCAACGAGGACCTTGCATTCTGCTGCCTACAGGAAACACACCTCAGAGACAAAGACAGACACTACCTCAGAGTGAAAGGCTGGGAAACGACATTCCAAGCAAATGGTCGGAAGAAGCAAGCTGAGTAGCCATTCTAATATCAAATAAAATCAATTTTCAACTAAAAGTCATCAAAAAAGATAAGGAAGGACACTTCATATTCATCAAAGGAAAAATCCACCAAGATGAACTCTCAATCCTAAATATCCTATGCCCCCAAATACAAGGGCACCTACATACGTAAAAGAAACCTTACTAAGCTCAAAAACACATTACACCTCACACAATAATAGTAGGAGATTTCAACACCCCACTCTCATCAATGGCCAGATCATGGAAACAGAAATTAAACAGAGACAAAGACAGACTAAAGAAGTCATGAGCCAAATGGACTTAACGGATATTTATAGAGCGTTCACCCTAAAGCAAAAGGATATACCTTCTTCTCAGCTCCTCATGGTACTTTCTCCAAAATTGACCATATAATTGGTCAAAAACGGGCCTCAACAGGTACAGAAAGATAGAAATAATCCCATGCGTATATCGGACCACCACGGCCTAAAGCTGGTCTTCAATAACAATAAGGAAGAATGCCCACATATACGTGGAAATTGAACAATGCTCTACTCAATGATAACCTGGTCAAAGGAAGAAATAAAAGAAAGGAATTAAAAACTTTTACAATTTAATGAAAATGAAGATACAACATACCCAAACTTATGGGACACGATGAAAACTGTGCTAAGAGGAAAACTCATAGCGTTGAGTGCCTGCAGAAAGAAACAGGGAGAGCATATGTCAGCAGCTTGACAGCACACCTAAAAAAGCTCTAGAACAAAAAAGAAGCAAATACCCAGGAGGAGTAGAAGGCAGAAATAATCAAACTCAGAGCTGAAATCAACCAAGTAGAAAACAAAAGGACCATAGAAAGAATCAACAGAAACAAAAGTTGGTTCTTTAAGAAAATCAACAAGATAGATAAACCCCTAGCCAGACTAACGAGAGGACACAGAGAGTGTGTCCAAATTAACAAAATCAGAAATGAAAAGGGAGACATAACTACAGAATCAGAGGAAATTCAAAAAATCATCAGATCTTACTATAAAAGCCTATATTCAACAAAACTTGAAAATCTGCAGGAAATGGATAATTTCCTAGACAGATACCAGGCACCGAAGTTAAATCAGGAACAGATAAACCAGTTAAACAACCCCCATAACTCCTAAGGAAATAGAAGCAGTCATTAAAGGTCTCCCCAACCAAAAAGAGCCCAGGTCCAGACGGGTTTAGTGCAGAATTCTATCAGACCTTCATAGAAGACCTCATACCAATATTATCCAAACTATTCCACAAAATTGAAACAGATGGAGCACTACTTAACTCCTTCTATGAAGCCACAATTACTCTTATACCTAAACCACACAAAGACCCAACAAAGAAAGAGAACTTCAGACCAATTTCCCTTATGAACATCGACATAAAAATACTCAACAAAATGCTGGCAAACCGAATCCAAGAGCACATCAAAACAATCATCCACCATGATCAAGTAGGCTTCATCCCAGGCATGCAGGGATGGTTTAATATACGGAAAACCATCAACGTGATCCATTATATAAACAAACTGAAAGAACAAAACCACATGATCATTTCATTAGATGCTGAGAAAGCATTTGACAAAATTCAACATCCCTTCATGATAAAAGTCCTGGAAAGAATACGAATTCAATGTCCATACCTAAACATAGTAAAAGCCATATACAGCAAACCAGTTCCTAACATTAAACTAAATGGAGAGAAACTTGAAGCAATCCCACTAAAATCAGGGACTAGACAAGGCTGCCCACTCTCTCCCTACTTATTCAATATAGTTCTTGAAGTTCTAGCCAGAGCAATCAGACAAAAAAAGGAGGTCAAGGGGATACAGATCGGAAAAGAAGAAGTCAAAATATCACTATTTGCAGATGATATGATAGTATATTTAAGTGATCCAAAAGTTCCACCAGAGAACTACTAAAGCTGATAAACAACTTCAGCAAAAGTGGCTGGGTATAAAATTAACTCAAATAAATCAGTAGCCTTCCTCTACAAAAAGAAAACAAGCCGAAGAAAGAAATTAGGAAAGCGACACCCTTCATAATAGACCCAAATAATATAAAGTACCTCAATGTGACTTTAACCAAGCAAAAAAAGATATGTACAATAAGAACTTCAAGACACTGAAGAAAGAAATTGAAGAAGACCTCAGAAGGTGGAAAGATCTCCCATGCTCATGGATTGGCAAGATTAATATAGTAAAAATGGCCATTTTTACCAAAAAGCGATCTACAGATTCAATGCAATCCCCATCAAAATACCAATCCAATTCTTCAAAGAGTTAGACAGAACAATTTGCAAATTCATCTGGAATAACAAAAACCCAGGATAGCTAAAACTATCCTCAACAATAAAAGGACTTCAGGGGAATCACTATCCCTGAACTCAAGCAGTATTACAGAGCAATAGTGATAAAAACTGCATGGTATTGGTACAGAGACAGACAGATAGACCAATGGAACAGAATTGAAGACCCAGAAATGAACCCCCACACACCTATGGTCACTTGATTTTTGACAAAGGAGCCAAATCCATCCAATGGAAAAAGATAGCATTTTCAGCAAATGGTGCTGGTTCAACTGGAGGTCAACATGTAGAAGAATGCAGATCGATCCATGCTTATCACCCTGTACAAAGCTTAAGTCCAAGTGGATCAAGGACCTCCACATCAAACCAGACACACTCAAACTAATAGAAGAAAAACTAGGGAAGCATCTGGAACACATGGGCACTGGAAAAATTTCCTGAACAAAACACCAATGGCTTATGCTCTAAGATCAAGAATCGGGCAAATGGTATCTCATAAACTGCAAAGCTTCTGTAAAAGGCAAAGGACACTGTGGTTAGGGACAAAACGGCAACCAACAGATTGGGAAAAGATCTTTACCAATCCTACAACAGATAGAGGCCTTATATCCAAAATATACAAAAGAACTCAAGAAGTTAGACGCAGGAAGACAAGTAACCCTATTAAAAAATGGGGTTCAGAGCTAAACAAAGAATTCACAGCTGAGGAATGCCAAATGGCTGAGAAACACCTAAAGAAATGTTCAACATCTTTAGTCATCAGGGAAATGCAAATCAAAACAACCCTGAGATTTCACCTCACACCAGTGAGAATGGCTAAGGTCAAAAACTCAGGTGACAGCAAATGCTGGCGAGGATGTGGAGAAAGAGGAACACTCCTCCATTGTTGGTGGGATTGCAGACTGGTACAACCATTCTGGAAATCAGTCTGGAGGTTCCTCAGAAAATTGGACATTAAACTGCCTGAGGATCCAGCTATACCTCTCTTGGGCATATACCCAAAAGATGCCCCAACATATAAAAAAGACACGTGCTCCACTATGTTCATCGCAGCCTTATTTATAATAGCCAGAAGCTGGAAAGAGCCCAGATGCCCTTCAACAGAGGAATGGATACAGAAAATGTGGTACATCTACACAATGGAATATTACTCAGTTATCAAAAACAACAAGTTTATGAAATTTGTAGGCAAATGGTTGGACCTGGAAAATATCATCCTGAGTGAGCTAACCCAATCACAGAAAGACATATATGGTATGCACTCATTGATAAGTGGCTATTAGCCCAAATCTTTGAATTAACCTACTTCACAGAACACATGAAACTCAAGACGGATGATCAAAATGTGAATGCTTCACTCCTTCTTTAAAAGGGGAACAAGAATACCCTTGGCAGGGAAGAGAGAGGCAAAGATTAAAACAGAGACTGAAGGGACACCCATTCAGAGCCTGCCCCACATGTGGCCCATACATATACAGCCACCCAATTAGACAAGATGGATGATGCAAAGAAGTGCAGAAGTGTAGATCGCTCCTGAGAGACACAGCCAGAATACAGCAAATACAGAGGCGAATGCCAGCAGCAAACCACTGAACTGAGAACGGGACCCCCGTTGAAGGAATCAGAGAAAGAACTGGAAGAGCTTGAAGGGGCTGGATACCCCATATGTACAACAATGCCAAGCAACCAGAGCTTCCAGGGACTAAGCCACTACCTAAAGACTATACATGGACTGACCCTGGACTATGACCTCACAGGTAGCAATGAATATCCTAGTAAGACCACCAGTGGAAGGGGAAGCCCTGGGTCCTGCTAATACTGAACCCCCAGTGAACTAGACTTTTGGGGGGAGGGCGGCAATGGGGGGAGGGTGGGGAGGAACACCCATAAGGAAGGGGGGGGGAGGGGATGTTTGCCCGGAAACCGGAAAGGGAATAACACTCGAAAAATGTATATAAAAATATTCAAGTTAATAATAATAATAATAATAATAATAATAATAATAATAATAATATAATAATAAAAGAATATAGTGGAAATTTATTCCATATATCTGAAAAAAATAATAGAGTATACATCAAGTTTGTGATACACTGGCTACATTATCATTATATTTTCCATATTAATTCTTGAATATTCTGTCTCATTAACTCTTGATCTTCCAGACTGTAAATAATAGCCTATATTTCTATGTCTTCCATGTATATGCTGTATACTTAGAAAATTATAATTAATATAATCACAACCATATCTGTACAGAATACTCGCATTGTGACCCTATGTTGTATCCAAGTATCATGCATTAGAAGTCAAATCCTTCTGGTTTCATTGCCTCATTTCATAGTTAACACCTAAAACAGCAGTGATGTGCACAGAAAATTAATCATATTTCTACAACTGAACAAAAGTTGCATTAATCTGGAAAATATTAACAGAAGAAATCTGAGAAAAATCACATAATTCATTCTCATATTCTATAGTTTCACTGTGCTCTAGCTTGCAGCTATACATGCTTTGACTCATAATTGTAATGCAATCACAGTGATAACTCATGATAATCCCACTATTTTAATGAGCAAAATACCTTTCTCAGTCCATTTGTTTTATGTTCCTTTTTCCAAGAAATCTAGCTTCCCCAGAATCTGAATTAAACATGGATACAGTTGGAGAACATTATTTTACTTTCCACAACCTATGACAAATAATTATGGCACAAAATGGTGCTAAGCCTCTCCCACTTTAGGTCCCATCCAAGCACCTTTTGTGAAACTATAGGTTTAAAGAACTAACCGCCCCAGCTACAAAGACAAATAGTATTTTTCATTTCTTTGAAGGACAGGCTTTTCAGAAATCCATGTTGATATTTTACCTACATAACTCTTTCTTCTGTATTTACTCCCTTCCACACTCTGATATTTCACCCTTTTCTTAGTTTTACTGATGAGATAATTTGTACCCTTCTATTCTGATCTCTATTGCTTCCATCCTACCTGTATATGGTAAATGCTCTTCTTTTCCTTTCCTTAATTCTGTAGTTACTGTATGCTATATACATCCCCTCTATAATAGAGAATTTGTGATGCTGAGACAAACACTATTATCCATGTGGTATGATAAACATGAACTCACTGGAGGTGACCAGATAGTAAACCTGTTTCTATATCTTTTTCACAACATATTCTTTCCCATGCAGTGGAAAATAAGGTCCTCAGTGTTATCATACATCATCAGAACCCAGAAACTTTTTACAGTATCATTCAACAGTCTTACATTTAGAGCCAATGTCAGTTTTTGACCTGTTGACCAAGATCAATTTATTATTGAAATTAGCTTAATTCATTACTTTAAATCAGCTTGTGACAAAGAAATTAAAAAAACAACTAATCTAAATCATATCCTTGTGGGAAAAAGAGTGCCCAATTATAATTTCAAGTTCATGCATATATTCTACACATGTAGATACATGTATGTACATATGGAAATAATTCAGAAGTTAGAGTTTGAGACCATCCTATAACTTTTCTATAAATATGACAGCATAAGTCACAACTTACTTTTTACATTATTTTGCTCCTAAAAAGCTTAATCTAATAAATGAATGGATTCAACCCAATTAGCAGAACCAAACATCTGATTTTCTCACCAACAGATATTTACAGTAGCTGTACAGTAGTATTCTGTTTACAAAAGCTCCAGGATATGTGGTGGAGTAGTAGCTCAGTGATCAACAGCATATTTCACTTTGGGAAAGACCTGGGTTTGATTCTCAGCAATGACATGCTGGCTTGTGACTATATGTGATGCTGGTTGGAGGGGATACAAATTCCCTCTGATCAGGCACACAAGAGGTGCACAGATACTATATGAAGGCAAAGTAAGAACATGTAAAAAAGAGTATGAATAAATAAAGCTCCAGGAGAATACTTAATTCATTCCTAAGCCTGCAAATGGTAAGATCTATAGCCCTAGTTCTAATTTTAAGTCTACAGACAGACAAACCATATACATGTAATATTTTTATTAATTATACTTCAATTATTTATTAATTTAATCATAAATATTATAATTAATATAAAAATGATAATATAGTAAGGTAAAAGACAGTAGTGTAAAATGTTTTTTCTTATTCCAGATTTCTGCACTTCAAACTCGCTACTTCATACACATTGCTTCGTGAATATTTATCCCATACAGAAAATAATGTACCTTCTAATTCATAAATTGATATCATTATTTGAGGCTCACTGGAGCTGAGGGTTGGTGGAAAAAAGGCCATATCTAGGTCCCCTGTGGTCAAGACACCGACCAGATCTGAAGGGACCCGATCAAAAGTTCCCCGCACCCAAATCCCATGGGAGGGAGAGCTAAACCT